>NC_140183.1:15956162-16069157 GCF_963971535.1 Notolepis coatsorum | reverse complement strand
CCTCCTGCTCCCTCCTCCTCCTCCCTCCTCCTGCTCCCTCCCTCCTCCTCTTCCCTCCTGCCTCCTCCTCCTGCTCCCTCCTCCTCCTCCCTCCCTCCTCCTGCTCCTCCTCCTGCTCCCTCCTCCTGCTCCCTCCTCCTGCTCCCTCTCCTGCTCCCTCCTCCTCCTCCTCCTGCTCCCTCCTCCTGCTCCTCCTCCTGCTCCCTCCTCCTCCTCCTCCTGCTCCTCCTCCTGCTCCCTCCTCCTGCTCCCTCCTCCTGCTCCCTCCTCCTGCTCCCTCCTCCTCCTGCTCCCTCCTCCTGCCCTCCTCCTCCTGCTCCCTCCTCCTGCTCCTCCTCCTGCTCCCTCCTCCTCCTGCTCCCTCTCCTGCTCCTCTCCTGCTCCCTCCTCCCTTGCTCCCTCCTCCTGCCCCTCCTCCTCCTGCTCCCTCCTCCTGCTCCCTCCTCCTGCTCCCTCCTCTCCTGCTCCCTCATCCTGCTCCCTCCTCCTGTTCCCTCCTCCTGCTCCCTCCTCCTGCTCCCTCCTCCTGTTCCCTCCTCCTGCTCCCTCCTCCTGCTCCCTCCTCCTCCTGCTCCCTCCTCCTGCTCCCTCCTTCTGCTCCCACCACCGCCCTCCACCGCGCCACTCTATAGGGACACTTCATGTTAGAGACAAACCTGCAACTCATCTGAATAACATTCACCCATGAATATTTCAGCACGGGGGAGAAAGTGTGTGTGTATGTGGCACTGCTCACGTGCAGCAGCACACCAAGAATGAGGTAACACACACGCACGCACGCACACACACACACACACACACACACACACACACACACACACACACACACACACACACACACACACACACACACACACACACACACACACACACACACACACACACACACACACACACACACACACACACACACACACACACACACACACACACAGTGCCCCTGCCACAGAGAGAGAGAGTTCTGAGAGAGAGAGAGCATGTGTGAGAGTTCTGAGACAGAGAGAGAGAGAGAGAGAGGAGGGATATGTCTCCCTATCTTGTGTCGTCTTCATATTCCACGATCACGAAGTGTTCAAAGGCAGTGGCTCTCGCTTTGATCAAAGGAGCCTCTAGCGCACGGACGTCATGTGGCATTGGCCGCTCCCCCGCCAGGCCTCCCCCACCAGGCCTCCCCGCCAGGCCTCCCCCCCCGCCAGGCCTCCCCGCCAGGCCTCCCCCCCCAGGCCTTCCCCGCCAGGCCTCCCCCCCGCCAGGCCTCCCCGCCAGGCCTCCCCGCCAGGCCTCCCCGCCGGGCCCCCCGCCAGGCCTCCCGCCAGGCCTCCCCGCCAGGCCTCCCCGCCAGGCCTCCCCGCCAGGCCTCCCCGCCAGGCCGCCCCCCGCCAGGCCTCCCCGCCAGGCCTCCCCCGCCAGGCCTCCCGCCAGGCCTCCCCGCCAGGCCTCCCGCCAGGCCTCCCCGCCAGGCCGCCCCCCCCGCCAGGCCTCCCCGCCAGGCCTCCCCGCCAGGCCTCCCCGCCAGGCCGCCCCCCCCCCCCGCCAGGCCTCCCCGCCAGGCCCCCCCGCCCAGGCCCCCCCGCCAGGCCTCCCCGCCAGGCCTCCCCGCCAGGCCCCCCCGCCAGGCCGCCCCCCCCCCCGCCAGGCCTCCCCGCCAGGCCTCCCCGCCAGGCCCCCCCGCCAGGCCTCCCCGCCAGGCCTCCCCGCCAGGCCTCCCCGCCAGGACGTCTGTTCTGTGCTCCTTTCGTTCACTTCATCTCCTCATCTCTGCGTGAGGTGGCTTGATGTTCTATAGCTTCTAAGAGCGCTAGCGGGCGGAGAGTCCCTCTGTGATTTATGGGGCTGTGATTAGGAAGATTAGGAAGATCCAGGAGGATCACAGGCCACAGCATGCTGCTCGGTGGACGAGGCGGGGGGCCAGACGACTTCCTTCCTGCCGCTGGGCAGGACTGGCTACGCAAAGGCGGTGGAGGCATGTCCCCTGATGACCGGCGAGGTGGTGGAGGCATGTCCCTGATGACCGGCGAGGTGGTGGAGGCATGTCCCTGATGACCGGCGAGGCGGTGGAGGCATGTCCCTGACGACCGGCGAGGCGGTGGAGGCATGTCCCTGACGACCGGCGAGGCGGTGGAGGCATGTCCCTGACGACCGGCGAGGCGGTGGAGGCATGTCCCTGACGACCGGCGAGGCGGTGGAGGCATGTCCCTGACGACCGGCGAGGCGGTGGAGAAAATATGGATTGCTAGCAAATGACATGCAAATAACAGTCCCTCCTATCCTGGAGAAGTAACTACCTGGTCATCATCATTATGTTACTGTGTTTTAGAGGTTAGAAACCAAAGTGTCCCACTTCACTGGAGACATCGGGTGTTTATCTGGTAGAAATGTTGCAATGTCTATTGCAACAGGTATGTAGTGAATCAAAACGTCAAGACTTATGACATTTACCAGGTTTCACAACCACTACAATTGAAATAAAGAAATATTGTCACCATTCGGTAATTTACGAAAGGTAATTTCACAATGCATTTAAATGTGTATTGTCCTATAGTTGCAGTCTTTTGGGTGAATGTCAGAAATCTAACCCTAACCCTTTAACCTTGTAACATGCAACGGCCCATATACAGGCCCTCTTTAGCGCGGCACGGCACTTTGCGTCTGCATTTTTTTTTAATAAAACATATACTATATAAAATTGAACCCCTATTTGTTGCCGTTCGAATGCCACCTCACCTGACCAAATCCGTTCAGCGGTTCTCGAGTTACATGCCGATATGTACTGGAGAACTTTTTTTATATATATACACGGTTTACCAGAATCGCTGATTTTGGTAAACTTCTGAATGGATTTTTATGAAATTTGGACCTGTACTACATACGACTTCAGGCTATGGACCCACAATGTTTTTCAGCTTACACCCATTTCTTTGGTAGGGGTGTAACGGTACACAAAATCCACGGTTCGGTACGTACCTCGGTTTTGAGGTCACGGTTCGGTATGATTTTCGGTACAGATTTTATGGCGTTTGTTATTGCTTTGGCCCGGTCTGAATTAATAGCGAGATGCTGCTTGAATGCCACGGGGAGCTGTGTTTGCACTAGGGTCTGTTTCTTCCTTGTACCAGTGATATTCACATTCGGGTGATGCCGTTTCAAATGCGTGATAAAGTTTGCAATAAAGTTGAACAATGCCCCTTTCGTGACTGTGATGCAAGGCACTTTATCACGCATTTGAAATGGCACACTTTTTGTTTACGTACTTGACTTTTTCTATTTTATACTTTTTATCTATTTTTATCTAGCACACTCCCAGGAGCTCATACAGAAAAAAGCATTTAATGGAAAAGTATTCTGTATTTTACTATGACAACTATTAAAGAAACTTGAAACTTGAAACTATACTTCCCACAAATTGCAAACACCCAAAGAGACTTTGAAAACATAGCAAATAACACAACTCCCATACCTACTGGGTGTAATACAACAATGTGCAAACACAGCAGCAAGATTTGTGAGCTGCTGTGGCAAGAAAAGGACATCCAATGGAATACAACCACCGTAAAGTCAATCACACATATATTCATATCTTATCTGTGCTGTACTGCTCTGTTTGATTGTTTTGCCAGGCCTCCTGGCAGAGGCCACGTCTGTTTAAGTTCTGGTTAATTGTGGTGATGTGCTGTGTTGTGATGGTCTGTGTTGTGATGTGCTGTGTTGTGTTGGTCTGTGTTGTGTTGGTCTGTGTTGTGATGGTCTGTGTTGTGATGGTCTGTGTTGGTCTGTGTTGTGTTGGTCTGTGTTGTGTTGGTCTGTTGTGTTGGTCTGTGTTGGTCTGTGTTGTGTTGGTCTGTGTTAGTCTGTGTTAGTCTGTGTTAGTCTGTGTTGTGTTGGTCTGTGTTGTGTTGGTCTGTGTTGGTCTGTGAGTCTGTGTTGGTCTGTTGTGTTGGTCTGTGTTGTGTTGGTCTGTTGTGTTGGTCTGTGTTGGTCTGTGTTGTGTTGGTCTGTGTTGTGATGTGCTGTGTTGTGATGGTCTGTGTTGTGATGGTCTGTGTTGTGATGGTCTGTGTTGTGTTGGTCTGTGTTGGTCTGTGTTGTGTTGGTCTGTGTTGGTCTGTGTTGTGATGGTCTGTGTTGTGTTGGTCTGTGTTGTGTTGGTCTGTGTTGTGATGGTCTGTTGTGTTGGTCTGTGTTGTGTTGGTCTGTTGTGTTGGTCTGTGTTGTGTTGGTCTGTGTTGTGTTGGTCTGTGTTGGTCTGTGTTGTGTTGGTCTGTGTTGTGTTGGTCTGTGTTGTGATGGTCTGTTGTGTTGGTCTGTGTTGTGTTGGTCTGTTGTGTTGGTCTGTGTTGTGTTGGTCTGTGTTGTGTTGGTCTGTGTTGGTCTGTGTTGGTCTGTGTTGTGATGGTCTGTTGTGTTGGTCTGTGTTGTGTTGGTCTGTTGTGTTGGTCTGTGTTGTGTTGGTCTGTGTTGTGTTGGTCTGTGTTGGTCTGTGTTGTGTTGGTCTGTGTTGTGTTGGTCTGTGTTGTGTTGGTCTGTTGTGTTGGTCTGTGTTGTGTTGGTCTGTGTTGGTCTGTGTTGTGTTGGTCTGTGTTGGTCTGTGTTGGTCTGTGTTGGTCTGTGTTGTGTTGGTCTGTGTTAGTCTGTGTTGGTCTGTGTTGGTCTGTGTTGTGTTGGTCTGTGTTAGTCTGTGTTGGTCTGTGTTGGTCTGTGTTGTGTTGGTCTGTGTTGGTCTGTGTTGGTCTGTGTTGTGTTGGTCTGTGTTGGTCTGTGTTGTGTTGGTCTGTGTTGGTCTGTGTTGTGTTGGTCTGTGTTGTGTTGGTCTGTGTTGTGTTGGTCTGTGTTGGTCTGTGTTGTGTTGGTCTGTGTTGTGATGGTCCGTGTTGTGTTGGTCTGTGTTGTGTTGGTCTGTGTTGTGTTGGTCTGTGTTGTGTTGGTCTGTGTTGGTCTGTGTTGTGTTGGTCTGTGTTGTGATGGTCCGTGTTGTGTTGGTCTGTGTTGGTCTGTGTTGTGTTGGTCTGTGTTGTGATGGTCTGTGTTGTGTTGGTCTGTGTTGGTCTGTGTTGTGTTGGTCTGTGTTGTGTTGGTCTGTGTTGTGTTGGTCTGTGTTGGTCTGTGTTGTGTTGGTCTGTGTTGGTCTGTGTTGGTCTGTGTTGTGTTGGTCTGTGTTGTGTTGGTCTGTGTTGTGTTGGTCTGTGTTGTGTTGGTCTGTGTTGGTCTGTGTTGTGATGGTCTGTGTTGTGTTGGTCTGTGTTGTGTTGGTCTGTGTTGTGATGGTCTGTGTTGTGTTGGTCTGTGTTGTGTTGGTCTGTGTTGTGTTGGTCTGTGTTGTGTTGGTCTGTGTTGTGATGGTCTGTGTTGTGATGGTCTGTGTTGTGTTGGTCTGTGTTGTGTTGGTCTGTGTTGTGTTGGTCTGTGTTGTGTTGGTCTGTGTTGTGTTGGTCTGTGTTGGTCTGTGTTGTGTTGGTCTGTGTTGTGTTGGTCTGTGAGCACCGGCCCTAAATGAATATTCCCCCTCCGTCATTTATTTATCTATTCACTTTTCATACAACGGCCCTAAAGCACCATCGTACGTGACTGACGTCTTACTAAAACACAGTCCTGTTGATTTATTTATTCAATCTTGTGCTTTTGTGCCCCACTTGAAATACACCAAAAGTGATGATGTTTTAGTTCTCAGCTGGTAATGGAGAACGTACGCGACAGTCGATGGGAATAAGGAAATTAAAACAACTTGCTTTGACTTTATACCATGACTTTATGAGAAGGTTGGTTGGTCCTCGCTGACGGAGAGGCGCAAAAAACACTGGCATTTGTAAATTTTTTAGTAAACGACACCTTGTCTTATAGGGACTGTGACCTTATTATTTCATTGAGCTGTAATTAGAAGATTCAATGTCCCCTGATGCCGGGTCACTGGTGGCCACGTTCAGACGTGTTTACCCTCAGTAACTGTCAAACTAAGTGGATGTGTGTGAAACTGGATGCGTGTGAGATTATGTGCAAAATAAATCAGCCTGGTTAAGTAATAATAATAATACATTTTATTTGTAACGCACATTACATTTACATACATTTACATTTACATTTGGAACAAGTCTCAAAGTGCTACATGAAAGGAGATGCAGATAATAAAATAAAAATGAATAAAACAACCAATGAAATGAAAGAAACATTCAGATCACAGTTAGCTCTAGACAGCTAAAAAAAGAAAAGATCACGTTTAAAAAGAAAAATCAGTAGGTCCATTTAGGCTAAATGCCTTGTTAAAAATAAATGTTTTTAGTCCCCTTTTGAAAGCCTCAACGGACTGTGGTGCTCTCAGATGGTCGGGGAGGGCATTCCACAGCCGAGGAGCAGCTGAGCAGAAAGCCTGGTGGCCCACGGAGGGGAGGTTCGTTTTGTGTATGGGTTTGAGTGTGTTTGAGTATCCAGAGCGGAGGGAGCGGGCGGAGGGAGCGGGTGGAGGTCGGGGAGCGATGAGTTCCTTTAGATAGGAGGGGGCGTTGCTGTGGATGCACTGATGGGTAAGGAGGGATATCTTGTACTCGGACCTGAAAGTCCATAACGTGCTTGATGTCGGAGGTGTTGAATGGGCGCGTGACGCACGGGCAGCGTTGCTGTGTGATCTCAGCATCTGCTCGTCCCCCTCCCGTCTTGAATTAATTAACTTCCGGAGGTAGCGAGGGGAGCGTATTATAAAACACAGCCTACAGCCGCGAGCCGGCAGTCAGTGTCCTTGTAACATAACAGACTCTGTCAGCAGCACCGGCTACCTGCTCCCACTCGGGTCACGTTCCAGTATGTGAGAGCGATTTCACAGAAACTAAATAATTGCACTTGATAGATAACCTTTAGATGCTAGAGATGAAATTAGGTAAAGGACACAAGTACAGTGCAACGAAATGAAGTGTGGCATCCAACCAGAGTGCAAATGTAAATGTAAAGTGCAATAGTAATATACAATGTACTGTTCAAATATATTAATTAGTAGTGTAGTGCTAATAAGATGTACGTATGTACAGAGTTGTAGTATAATTATGTACAGGGATACAGGTATAAAGACACTATGGTAGTAAGATAAGATAAGATATTCCTTTATTGATCCCCTTGGGGAAACTCAGCTCAGTAAGTCTCAGTAAGGTTAACCTTCTGTAGTGTGGTAGTGAAAGGGTTAACCGTCTGTAGTGTGGTAGTGAAAGGGTTAACATTCTGTAGTGTGGTAGTGAAAGGTTAACCGTCTTTAGTGTGGTAGTGAAAGTGTTAACACTTTGTAGTGTGCTAGTGAAAGGGTTAACCTTCTGTAGTGTGGTAGTGAAAGGGTTAACCTTCTGTAGTGTGGTAGTGAAAGGTTTAACCTTCTGTAGTGTGGTAGTGAAAGGTTAACCGTCTGTAGTGTGGTAGTGAAAGTGTTAACCCTTTGTAGTGTGCTAGTTAAAGGGTTAACCTTCTGTAGTGTGGTAGTGAAAGGGTAAACCTCCAGTAGTGCAGTAGTGAAAGGTTAACCTTCTGTAGTGTGGTAGTGAAAGGGTTAACGATAGGTTATGTAGATAACCTAGTTATATTAGTATAGGCTAAGCTCCCGCTCTGAGCCTTACGAGATACTCTATATCGCCTGTGATACCTAATGTACCTCCCACGAACAAAAACACATGCACCCCACCTGTATGGGGCCCCGCCCCTTATGGTGGCACCACCCATATAATCATGACTCTGGTCATGACACACCCTTCCTCGCCAAAAACCCGTCCCAGGAAAAGATCCCTCAAGAGGGAACTCAGGGCGCGCAGAGCGGGAGCTTAGCCTATACTAATATAACTCGTTATATTTCGTATGGCATCGCTCCCGCTCTGAGCCTTACGAGATAATGGGGAAGAGCGGGTGCGAGACCCGACAGATGTACCCCCTGAGGACCCGTAAGCCCACATCAAGGGGTGCGGGGAGCCCTGTCACCCCATCCTTCCTAACGAAGGGGGGGCGCAGTCAACTCCACCTGAATGCGAACAAGAGGGAGCCAGAACCCCTTGAACACACCGTACAGGCGGAACCACGTGTGACTCAACACACTGCGGCCCATACCCATACACTCCCGCTACCCGACCAAAGGACGGGAAGCAGGAAAGGCCACAGACCCCAGAACCGCCTGGGAGACAGAACCCCCGGTCATGTCCATGAGGTAAAACCTTACAAAGGGGCCCGGCGAGGACCATGAAGCTGCAGCACAGATGTCCTCCACCGAGGCCCCACCCAGGAGAGCGGCAGAGGCAGCCACCCCACGAGTGGAGTGCGCCCTGACGCCCCCAGGGGGATCCTGCCCAGCCAGCGTGTAGCAGAGGGTAACACCCTCGCACAACCAATGGGACAGGCGCTGCTCCGACAGTGCCTTACCAGCACGAGCCCCACCGTAACAGACAAAAAGCTGGTCGGTAACCCTGAAATCCTGAGTACGGCTGAGGTAAATCCCCAAGCACGGACTGGACATGACAGGTGAAGGCCCGCATCTAACTCACCAGTGTGAGGAGGAGGACGAAACGCCTGAACCACAATATCCCGGGAGCGGAAGGAACTCCGGATATTCTCAGGCACGAAAGCAGGATTAGGTCGCAGAGTGACACCGCAATCGGTCCGAAAAGGCAGGCACTCTGGACGTACCGAGAGAGCACAGAGCTCACCTACGCGTTTAGCGGAAGTGACAGCCAGAAGGAACGCGGTCCTGAAGGACAGCTGTCCCAACGGCGCCCGCTCGAGCGGCTCAAACGGGGCCAAGGACAACCGACCGAGGACCAATTGAAGATCCCAAGTCGGAGCCAAGGAGCGTTGCACCGGCTTAACGCGTCGAGCGCCAAGCAGGAAACGCTTCACAAGAGGGTGGCTGAACAAGACATCCCCTCAAACCCCTCATGATAGGAGGATATAGCTACTGCATATACCCTCACCGTCGAAACCGACAGTCTATCAAGGAGAGACTGGAGGTAACTAAGGACAGCAACCAGGGGGCAGGAGACTGAGTCCTGGCCCCCCGCCTTACACCACACTTGGAACATACGTCATCTGCCCGCGTAAGCGCGACAGTGGAGGGAGCATGCGCATTCCAGATGGTAACACCATCAGGATCAAGAACCTGCGCCCCTCAACGTACCCGTCCCAACAACTGACCTAACAGATGTATGGGGAAGAATCCCTGGCGGCACGGCATCGGTCCCAGACCTGCCTGGCCATGTCCAGACGCAATCCTCACCCGTCAGGATGAGGGCCGCCCCGCGACAGTACACCTGCACCCACATTCTCCCTGCCGGGGATGTGGGGAGCCCTTAGGCCGCGCAGATGGAGGACGCCCATAGCCAGCCGCCCGCCGCCTGGTGCAGACAGGGGGAGCGTACTCCTCCCTGTCTGTCGATACACGACACTGACGTCGTATCGTCCGTCCTGATCAACACCATTTGTGGACCAGAAGGACCGCTTTCAACACCAACACATTGAACGTAGCGCAGACCGGGCAGCATGGTTTGCCAGCTGCCCCCTACTGCGTTGGCCCGACGCATCACCAGCGAGGGAGGCGTCGGTGAAAACGCGACGTGAGACAGCGCCGTAACCGTCCTAGGACGGAACCTCCCGAGCGTGTTGACAACACGCTCCGAGATGGATGCCCATAGCCCTCCAACCGTTGACTGGGAAGAGGAATACTCTACATCCAGTCTACAGCAACCCCAGGCTGGTAGAGACCTGCCTGGTACGAGACCTGACGATCCACCTTGACCGCGAAGGACCAGAACGTCATCAGGGCAGAACACTCCGTAACCCCGGATGACGCAGAGGCCCCAGTGCGGCCTCCACGCACTTGGTGAAGATGCGGGGAGCCAGAGAAAACCGAACGGCAGCCTCTGGTACTCATACGCTAACCCTGCAAAGGAAGCGTAGGTAAGCCCTAGGATGGAAGATCGGGGATGCGCACACGCATCCTACAGGTCTATGGAGGAGAACCAGACCCCCACCTGACAGCGTTCAACAGGTAGGAGACGATCCAAAAAATGCTGAACCTTCCCATGGGACAGGTCCAGCCTGGGTCTTACACCCCTCCCTCCCGACTTCTCGGGCAGAGAACACCGGGAGGAGAACGCCACGACGATGGCTTGCTTCGTCCACAGAGATTGGATCTCGTCGACCAGAGCTGTCCCTGCTGGAGACCCCGACAACAGGGTCTGTACCAAACCTGAAAACGGGTGGGGTTGTGTAAACACAAGTCCCCGCCTCACCATTCTCTCCATCTACCTCGACATATGGTACTGCCGTAGTCATATGTGACGACACTCCCAACGCACCCGCCGTCACGTGGCGCAGGTCCGCCAGGAACTGTAGATAGTTGGCCCGGTCCCCCCCGCTGTGCGAAGACAACCCTGGAATCGTGCGAGGAGCGCGTTCCGTGTCGGAACACCTGACCCTGACACCACCCACGAGGCAATCGCACCCAAGAGGGAACCCCGACAGAAAAGGGCCTGTCTGATACGGGGGGCTTCCGATCAAAAAAGCCCCCCCACTGAACACCCCTCCAGAACATGCTGAAGGAGTTGTTCCGCAGCCGGACATGCAAGGTGTAAGGCCCCCATGGGTTCCTACACACCGTAGCCCTGCAGTGATATCACTACCACCCCAAACCATGTGAGCTGCGACCACTTGCCAATATTCCAGGAGTGGGAGCACCAACATGATACCTGGCCTGGCGAAGGCGAGGCCGGGGAAGCCCGCACTGTGTGCCTCAAAAGGTTTCGAGCCCCCCTGCTGACAACACTTAAGTTGACAGACGTAACACCAGGCTCAACCAACACAGTTCAAGGTGTGGGAGCCGCTTGACAGCACAACATTCTCACGGACAGACCCAGGCTCAGCCATCAACTGGGTGTCAGCCCCTGTCTCCATGAGAAGCGAAGAATGGGGCCGCATACGCTTCAATGAAGGTTCGCGGCCCGCAGCCAAAGGAGAACGCTCAGAGCCCCGCCTCTGGGGATACCAGAGAGAGGATTGAACGGGGAGCGGGCTGCTCGCGGCAAAATGACGACGGAGTGGTTTACCAACACCGAAATCACCCAAAATGGCCGATCCCTCGGCCGCCAAGACTGTCGGCCTCGCGATACCCTGTCGATTCTCCAACCAGGGCACCACTGGCGGGGGAAACATGGCCGCCTGTCGAGGGCCCCGTCATCGCCGCTGACGAGGCCGTGCTCCCTCTTCTTCTGGCTGCGCGGTGTGAGGCGGTGTAGGGCCTAGGACAATACCGCCCGCGCTCCAGCAGAAGACCAAAATCCCCTGCGGAGAGGGGAACCCTGAGCGGTTATAGCTTGCGGCTGGGTCAAAGCTAATAACGTCAACATCCTCGACGGAGTGGTTTACCAACACCGTGCGCGATGTGTCGACGTCGGCCGGCCCTCAAGGCCCCTCCACCAGACACCATTTCTGTAATAGAAAAAACACCAATTCGAACACAGTTCTAATCGTTGCCAATTCCATACCGTGGCGGTACAAGCCTTAACAGCCCACCAGCCACTCGCCAGGCCGACCCATGGTGTCGGCCGGGCGGGGCATTGTTTCAATATATCAAAAACAAAGGACTGACGTTAACATGGAGCACCAGTGGTGATTGCAAACAGCACCCTCCACTGTGGTGTGGACCATGAAAAGGTTAAATGAATAAAAAGAGCTAAACCACAAAAACTGTAGAATGAGCAAACCCATACACACAAAGTTTAAGGGGAGACGGACCAGACCCGTCTTCATTCAAAATATTCACAACAGAACACCAGCCCTAGTTTAGCCCATTTACCAAAAAAGGTAAACAAAGCCCCCCCCCCGCACTACTCCCCCAGTATACCGATTGACCGTCAGTATGAATGGTTTGAGAGGAGAGAAAGCTGTAGCAAGACAGACCTTCTCATAGCAGAGTGACAAAATGAAACAATAGCCCCCTACACAGGGCCGCCCCAGGAGATGGGGGGCCTCGCGTCTAAAAACGCACAGGGCCTCACATTTCTCCCAAGCGGCCCTGCCCTTATACTACTGCAGCCTAACGCCAGGCAATGTGGAACCCAAGACAACAATTGCCTGTGCACAGACACGCAACATGTTTACCATGTCGGCTGGACCCATAGCCCCACTACCCGACGCCAACCCAGATGGGAACACCGTTCAACAAACCCTGCCGGAACACAAGGTAATACCTGGCTAGAACCTAGCCACGACCTACCCCGTTGTCAACCCATTTACCCGAAAAAGGTAAATAGAACTCAAAACCCCACAACAGCTACCGACTGACCTTCATTGATGAACCGGGCAAGAGGCGGGAGAGTGACAACATCTCACGGCGGAGACATTAAAACAGCATAGCAATTAGCAGTAGTGATAGCATGCGGCAGTAGCGATAGCATGTTAGCATAGCTTTAGATGTTTTAGCAGCACGCCCAAGACAGCTTGGAAACCGTTCCCTGCAGAGAACGTTCACCAAACCATCTTGCCCCTGGCGCCAACACACAACAAGGTTGTGTTAACAACACAAACCAGCATTACTAACACTAATACCCATGCCTGAAGACACAGGGCCTACCTGAGTACAAGCTGGCCCGACAGCCAGCCTTGTACAGCTGAACCTCGATGTGCAGTCATCAAACGAGGAACATCACAGGCCCGTCGTGTCGCCGAAAACATGCGTCGAAGATGCCAGGGGCCAGCAACCTCCGGTAAGCTTCCAACATTATTAATCTTCCTTAATCTTTTCATTCCGCTAGCTCGCATGGTGCATAGCATCCAGTGCGCTGGGACGAAAATAGAGGAAGGGTGTGTCATGACCAGAGTCATGATTATATGGGTGGTGCCACCATAAGGGGCGGGGCCCCATACAGGTGGGGTGCATGTGTTTTTGTTCGTGGGAGGTACATTAGGTATCACAGGCGATATAGAGTATCTCGTAAGGCTCAGAGCGGGAGCGATGCCATACGAAATATAACCTTCTGTAGTGTGGTAGTGAAAGAGTTAACCTTCTGTAGTGTGGTAGTGAAATGTTAACCGTCTGTAGTGTGGTAGTGAAAGGTTAACCTTCTATAGTGTGGTAGTGAAAGGGTTAACCTTCTGTAGTATGGTAGTAAAAGGGTTAACCTTCTATAGTGTGGTAGTGAAAGGTTAACCTTCTGTAGTGTGGTAGTGAAAGGGTTAACCCTTTGTAGTGTGGTAGTGAAAGGGTTAACCTTCTATAATGTGGTTGTGAAAGGTTAACCTTCTGTAGTGTGGTAGTGAAAGGTTAACCTTCTGTAGTGTGGTAGTGAAAGGGCGAACCTTCTGTAGTGTGGTAGTGAAAGGGCGAACCTTCTGTAGTGTGGTAGTGAAAGGTTAACAGTCTGTAGTGTGGTAGTGAAAGGTTAACCTTCTGTAGTGTGGTAGTGAAAGGGTTAACCGTCTGTAGTGTGGTAGTGAAAGGGTTAACCACCTGTAAAATAGTCAAAGGAAGGATCGTATGTGTTGACCCATGACCCTTTTACATCCACTATGGTATTAATTAGTTGTAGCATTAGTTTGTCAACTTTGCAGGCGCCTGCAACCTGGTTGTTCAGTGAGAAAACACTCGTCCATTGCCTGACATGTCAGACCCATGGATCCATAGCCTAAGGTCTAAGGTCTAATGTGAGCAGCATGCATGCCCGCCTCTCTTGGCTTAATATTGAAAATAGATTGTCTTTTAATATACTTGTGCTGTTCAAGTTGGCCATGAGCAGTAAAACTCCTGTTTTTATACATAATCAGATTGTTATTAGTAATACTGTGCATGAGCATTACACTAGAGGTTCCAGTAGTGGGCAGCTTGAATTGCCAGGTCCTAAAACCAATGCTTTAAGGAGATCTTTTATTTTTAGAGCATTAACTCTTTGGAATAACCTACCTCAAAACCTCTGCTGCATTTACAGTAGACTCACTTTTAAAAATAATCTTAAATTGTTTTTAACACTGTAAAGTATTTTTTGTTTTTGTTTTACACTGTAATGTAATTTTAGATATCTTAATTGTTAGTTTCATTATGCATTGTGTGTACTGACTTTTAATCATTTTGTTTTTGAAATAATAATTGTTTTTGTATGTTTTTTTGTGTGTGTGGACCCCAGGAAGACTAGCTGGTTGCTATCGCACCAGCTAATGGGGATCCTTAATAAAATAAAAATAAAATAGCCCTAGACTGGCTGATATCCCATGCATTGCATGTATTCCATATACAGCCATAGAACACTCTATGTAATGTTCAGAAAACTTATATTTAGTCAAATATCTCCACGGACCGCATTCTGTTTACGCAATGGGATGGGATGGCAAAACACAGCTGCACCAATCACACAAACTCCAGTTGATGAGCCAGGTGTGTTTATATGGACCTGTCTCAAAACCCTGCCCTCTTTTCTTGATCCTCCAATCACAGCTGTCGCTTACCTCTGACTTCCTCGTACAAACAAAGTTTGTACGAGGAAGTCAGAGGTAAGCGACAGCTGTGATTGGAGGATCAAGAAAAGGGGCAGGGTTTGAGACAGGTCTAATTGTGATTAACAGAGGTTTTCATGCGATTGGTGCTGCTGTGTTTTCCATCCTGTCACGCATGTATATATATACTGTATAAATATATTTTTTATATATTTAACTAAATGATTTCTGTCAGAACTTTCGCTAAAATTTGATGCTATAATGACAAGAGCTGACCCCAAGTCACAGCAATGAATTATTATTGAGTAAACACAGAGTGTGACAAATCAGAACGCCACAGGGTTGAATCCCCCCAACAGAACACCACAGGGGTGAATCCCCCCAACAGAACACCACAGGGGTGAATCCCCCCAACAGAACACCACAGGGTTGAATCCCGCCAACAGAACGCCACAGGGCTGAATCCCCCCAACAGAACACCACAGGGGTGAATCCCCCCAACAGAACACCACAGGGGTGAATCCCCCCAACAGAACACCACAGGGGTGAATCCCCTCCAACAGAACACCACAGGGTTGAATCCCCCCAACAGAACACCACAGGGGTGAATCCCCCCAACAGAACACCACAGGGGTGAATCCCCCCAACAGAACACCACAGGGGTGAATCCCCTCCAACAGAACACCACAGGGGTGAATCCCCCCCAACAGATTACATGGAGTGTTCTACGGCTGCATGGGAGTTTTTTCTCTTTAAAGGGGACATGCATTGCTATTCCTTTCACTATTTGGGCAACTTTACACAATTCCTGTGAGTCTATGGAACACATCTGTACATATTTTTTCCAAAAAATTCATTGTTTTATATTTTGAATCAAGTACTCAAAATGTTTTCAACTTCAAGATTCCAAGCTGTTTGTGCTGGGCTCCGCCCATAAGCGCTTTGAGTGACAGTCGCCCACGGTCTGCGACTGGCAGACAGATAGAGAGAGATAGAGAGATTGAGGGGGATACTAATTTCGCCGTGGGGGGGGGGGGGGGGGGCATAATCCCATGGGACAATGCATTGGTAACTTGTTCCAAATGACAATATATACCGCTGTGATTATTATTGCACGGATCGGAATATGGGCGTGCGCATGGGAGTCAAAGATATGTGCAGTGCTCCCAGGGAGAAGACCCTCCATGCGCGCCGGTCAGGTTGTGTGTGTGTAAATGCGTGTGTGCTTAGTGCTTCCCCGCGCGCCGGTCAGGTTGTGTGTGTGTAAATGCGTGTGTGCTTAGTGCTTCCCCGCGCGCCGGTCAGGTTGTGTGTGTGTAAATGCGTGTGTGCTTAGTGCTTCCCCGCGCGCCGGTCAGGTTGTGTGTGTGTAAATGCGTGTGTGCTTAGTGCTTCCCCGCGCGCCGGTCAGGTTGTGTGTGTGTAAATGCGTGTGTGCTTAGTGCTTCCCCGCGCGCCGGTCAGGTTGTGTGTGTGTAAATGCGTGTGTGCTTAGTGCTTCCCCGCGTGCCGGTCAGGTTGTGTGTAAAATGCGTGTGTGTTTGTTTCCCCGACAGAAGCTCCTGTCCCTCTCTATCGCTCTCTCTCCCTCTCTCTCGCCATTGAGCGAATGGTTGCGCTACAACCATAGAGGGGCCGTTAGTTATGCAGATCAGTGCCTTATTCACATCAGTAAAACAGTCAAATCAGAATGACCTAATTCACTGGGGGAGGAGATTGTCTCAACTGAATTAGAGCAATCCGCCAAAATGGTAATTAGAGACACAGACCCATTGATACTAACCCCCCATTGCTATAAAACAATGCTAAACACTGGAAAAGGCCATTTATAAGACGCAGGACCTTTAAATATATTATGACTTTAATCACAGAAATTCATATATTTTCTTCTGAACATTCCCCCTCCGTCATTTATTTATCTATTCACTTTTCATACAACGGCCCTGACGTCTTACTAAAACACAGTTCTGTTGATTTATTTATTCAATCTGTGCTTTTGTGCCCCACTTGAAATACACCAAAAGTGATGATGTCTTAGTTCTCAGCTGGTAATGGAGAACGTACCCGACAGTCGAGGGAATTTCAGTGTGGCAGCTCCCACCCTCTGGAACTCCCTCCCCGCAGAACGCCGCACCGCCCCAACTCTGGACTCATTCAAAAAACTGCTCAAAACCCACCTCTTCAACTTGGCCTTTAACCCCTAATCTCTCACTTTATATGTATATGTTGTGTCTGTCCACTGTTTGTTACTTTGTTATCCCCCCCCCCCCCCCCCTATGTAAAGCGACCTTGGGTCCCTTGAAAGGCGCTATATAAAATGAAGTTATTATTATTATTATTATTATTATTAATAAGGAAATAAAAACAACTTGCTTTGACTTTATACTTTATGAGAAGGTTGGTTGGTCCTCGCTGACGGAGAGGTGCAACAAACACTGGCATTTGTTCATTTTTAAGGCCCTTATATGGTAAGCTACCTCCTTATACTACATCATTATTGGTAAGCTACCTCCTTATACTACATTATTGGTATGCTACCTCCTTATACTACATCATTATTGGTAAACTACCTCCTTATACTACATCCATATTGGTAAGCTACCTCCTTATACTACATCATTATTGGTAAGCTACCTCCTTATACTACATCATTATTGTAAGCTACCTCCTTATACTACATCATTATTGGTAAGCTACCTCCTTATACTACATCATTATTGTAAGCTACCTCCTTATACTACATCATTATTGTAAGCTACCTCCTTATACATCATTATTGAAATGGAATTTTGGAACCTATGGAACCCGTTCTAGTGACCCGTTAAGTGGTCCTTAAGGTCCAGTTTGCTCAGAACAGGGTAAATCTGCATTTTGCTATGATTCCACTAGCTCATGGACTCCAACAGTCCTTAAAGCTTGAGATTCTCCCCTCTGTTGCAGAGTTTAAAAACCTTGATCTCCAACCATTGTCAATCAAGTTGTACATGTTTTAATTTATTGTTATCCTTATTTGTGTTATTGTAAAAAAAACTTGGCAATTTTATATGCCTTTTTTGCTTAACTCTGTATGTACACTCGACGTGACTGTAAACGAGGGAAACTTCAGTTGCCTTTCGAGTTTAAATAAAGGTTTGAAATGAGACGTTTGACAACCTACCGTCTGGAGGAAGGCTGGCGTGGCGGCTGCTGGGACGTTCTTGCTAAATGATCGAGCCTGCGGACAAAGCGGTTCAAATGGGGTCAAACCAATGAAACTAAACAACAACACTATACTAATGATATTAATGATGACATGAGACACAGAAATGTTGATTCAAGTTAAATCTATACAACTTTTCACCACTAGTCATAAAGTGACACTAGTGAGTCTTTTCTTCATACTGGATAGCCAGCTCCTTCTTTAGTTAGCCACAAATCTAATGTCTGTAAAAAATTTGAGTTATCGGCCGATATTGGCATTAAAATGTAATATCGGATAAAAAAATATATATATATATATATTATTTTTTATTTAACCTTTTATCTACCCAGGCAAGCAAGTAAGAACACATTATTATATACAAAAGCAGCCTGACCAAAAATCAAAAGCCTTGTGAGGGAGGGGGGGGGGGGGGCTGCAACAAAAACAAGGTTATGTACATGCATACAAGTAAATAAAATAAGAAATTACAGTAGCAATAGTATACAAGGAAAATTACAATAAATAAGGGAGAGAGAAGGAAAGAGAGAGGGAAAAAGAGAAAGGGAGAGTGAGAGAACCAGAGGGAGAGAGAAGAAAGGGGGAGATGCACAGATAATGTTTACATTTAGAATGCCTTGTTGAATGCATCCAGTGAAATTAACACATGAATGCATACTTTTGTTGTCAAAAGTATGCATAATGTTGTGTTAATTCCACGACAAGAGATATGTAATGTTAGTTACCTGAAATGATTTAGTATTTTTGTGGGGGAAACCCAGCATATATCGGTATCGGTTGATATCGGTATCGGAAATTAGGAGTTGGACAATATCGGTATATCGGTAAAAAAGCCAATATCGAACATCCCTAGTAAAAATGCTTTGATTTGGCTACTCAAGGCACTGATGTGTGGCCCCATTCACTTTACATTAGTCTTGTGGCTAGCTAGCCAGAGCTGCGGGTATTCAGTATGAAGCATAACATTGATTGTGTTAAAAAAATAACTCTACTGATGGGCCACATAATAGATGCGTAGGAAAGAGGACTAGGGGTCCAAAGATCCAAACTGACCCTTTGATTTGCTTCGTTAGGTTTGGTACGTACGTGTTGCAGGTGTACGTGGGCTTGGCTAGCGATGTCGTACACGACGTCTCGGACGTTCTGTTCTCGGCTACCTCGGATGAAGTCCTCCTGGGATGCACCGTGCTGGACACACACACGGACACACACACACACACGGACACACACAGTTAATCCATGATGTTACTTTGAGACACTGAAACTACTTTGAACAGCAGGAACGACTGAGAGCCTGAGAAAGATTTGCATATTTTTTCTGGTCTGATTCCTACTCTGATGAAAACCAGACAGTCATCATACAGTCCCATACGGTTTGTGATCACTGATCACTAATTCGTTTTTTCACGTAAGCAGTCGCGCTTTCCCTCAAAGCTAATTGAAGTTAATATTGACAACAACCTTCGTTGGTGAAGGCAGTGCCCTCGCTCCCCGCTCTCATATGGTATGTGACTCCTAATTTGTCTAAACAGTAGCACTTTTGCTCACAGCTAACTTGGTGAATATTGACAACAACCTTTGTTGGTGAAGGCAGTGTTCTCGCTCATTTGTGTGAGTAACAAATTGTAAAGCGCTTTGGATTAAAAGCGTTATATAAAAAAGCAGCCATTTACCATTTATAGTTGGCAGTAATGTTCTCACTCAAAGCTAACGTTAATGAATATTGACACCGCTCCCAGGTTACGTTACATGACTCCTAATTCGTCTTCACAGTAAACCGTAGCGCTTCTGCTCACAGCTAACTCTAGTGAGGCGGCACGGTGGTGTAGTGGTTAACACTGCCAAGGTTGTGGGTTCGATCCCCGCTTGGGGACCAGGTTGCCGGGTTGCCAGGTGGGGTATCTCCCGGGCCTTTCTGTGTGGTAGTTTGCACGTTCTCCCCCCCATGCTCGCAAGGGGTTCCCCTCCAGAAAAAGAGATCAACACAATGGAAAAACACGCAGGACAGATCACACTGACGAAGACGGACAGGAGCACTTGGGTTGGTCTCCGGGTGTCTAGTGGATATTGACAATAACCCCGTCGGTGAGGGTAGTGCTCTCGCTTCTGCTCCTGGTACATGTTATTTCCTGTCCTCTCCCCACAGCATACAGGATGTATTACCCTCATAGTTGGCGGCAGTGCTTTCGCACAAGCTACCGCTGTGTATATCGACAGCATCCTCGGTGTCCTCGCTCCCAGCGTACAAGCGCTGTCGCTACGATTAACACTCACAGCTGTGCCGTCTCTTCGGTCCCACGACGGCCATTTGCCCCTCTCGTCTCTAGAGCACCTGGGGGGGGGGGGGGCTCTCGTCTCGTCTAGAGCACCTGGGGGGGGGGGGGGGGCTCTCGTCTCGTCTAGAGCACCTGGGGGGGGGGGGGGTCTCTCGTCTAGAGCACCTGGGGGGGGGGGGGGGCTCTCGTCTCATCTCGAGCACCTGGGGGGGGGGGCTCTCGTCTTGTCTAGAGCACCTGGGGGGGGGGCTCTCGTCTCGTCTAGAGCACCTGGGGGGGGGGGGCTCTCGTCTCGTCTAGAGCACCTGGGGGGGGGGGGCTCTCGTCTCGTCTAGAGCACCTGGGGGGGGCTCTCGTCTCGTCTAGAGCACCTGGGGGGGGGCTCTCGTCTCGTCTAGAGCACCTGGGGGGGGGGCTCTCGTCTAGAGCACCTGGGGGGGGGGGGGGCTCTCGTCTCGTCTAGAGCACCTGGGGGGGGGGGGGGGGCTCTCGTCTCATCTCGAGCACCTGGGGGGGGGGCTCTCGTCTCATCTCGAGCACCTGGGGGGGGGGGGGTCTCGTCTCGTCTAGAGCACCTGGGGGGGGCTCTTGTCTCGTCTAGAGCACCTGGGGGGGGCTCTCGTCTCGTCTAGAGCACCTGGGGGGGGGGCTCTCGTCTCATCTAGAGCACCTGGGGGGGGGCTCTCGTCTCGTCTAGAGCACCTGGGGAGGGGGGGGCTCTCGTCTCGTCTAGAGCACCTGGGGGGGGCTCTTGTCTCATCTAGAGCACCTGGGGGGGGGGGCTCTCGTCTCGTCTTGAGCACCTGGGGGGGGGCTCTCGTCTCGTCTAGAGCACCTGGGGGGGGGCCTCTCGTCTTGTCTAGAGCACCTGGGGGGGGGCTCTCGTCTCATCTAGAGCACCTGGGGGGGGGGGGCTCTCGTCTCATCTAGATTCTAGAGCACCTGGGGGGGGGCTCTCGTCTCGTCTAGAGCACCTGGGGGGGGCTCTTGTCTCGTCTAGAGCACCTGGGGGGGGGCTCTTGTCTCGTCTAGAGCACCTGGGGGGGGGCTCTCGTCTCGTCTAGAGCACCTGGGGGGGGGCTCTTGTCTCATCTAGAGCACCTGGGGGGGGGCTCTCGTCTCATCTAGAGCACCTGGGGGGGGCTCTCGTCTCGTCTAGAGCACCTGGGGGGGGCTCTCGTCTCGTCTAGAGCACCTGGGGGGGGGCTCTCGTCTCATCCATGAAGCAGCTATACGCCTCGGGCCTGGAGGGCAGCCAGACTGGCTGAGGTGGAGCTCCTGCTGGATGACATTAGCCTCCCCTCATTGGGTCAGCTGACTCCAGCTCAGCCTAGAAACATCCATGCATGTATGGACATGGCCTAAGACCTTTGTTTTAACCTTTGTTTTACAACCTTTGTTTTTCCATTTTTAGCAGAGACCAGGCTTAGGTCTGGTATTTTCGCTGAACTTTGTCCCCCAAATTACATGTTTTTAAAATTCCCCCAGAATCACTGGTCGTAGAGGAGGCCTTGTTCCCAGACTCACTGGTCGTAGAGGAGGCAGGAGGCCTTGTTCCCAGACTCACTGGTCGTAGAGGAGGCCTTGTTCCCAGACTCACTGGTCGTAGAGGAGGCCTTGCTGTCAGACTCACTGGTCGTAGAGAAGACCTTGTTCCCAGACTCACTGGTCGTAGAGGCCTTGTTGTCAGACTCACTGGTCGTAGAGAAGACCTTGTTCCCAGACTCACTGGTCGTAGAGGCCTTGTTGTCAGACTCACTGGTCGTAGAGAAGACCTTGTTCCCAGACTCACTGGTCGTAGAGGCCTTGTTGTCAGAATCACTGGTCGTAGAGAAGACCTTGTTCCCAGACTCACTGGTCGTAGAGGAGGCCTTGTTTTTAGACTCACTGGTCGTAGAGGAGGCCTTGTTCCCACACTCATTGGTCATAGAGGAGGCCTTGCTGTCAGACTCACTGGTCGTAGAGGAGGCCTTGTTTTTAGACTCACTGGTCGTAGAGGAGGCCTTGTTCCCAGACTCATTGGTCATAGAGGAGGCCTTGCTGTCAGACTCACTGGTCGTAGAGGAGGCCTTGTTTTTAGACTCACTGGTCGTAGAGGAGGCCTTGTTCCCAGACTCATTGGTCATAGAGGAGGCCTTGCTGTCAGACTCACTGGTCGTAGAGGAGGCAGGAGGCCTTGCTGTCAGACTCACTGGTCGTAGAGGGGGCCTTGTTCTCAGACTCACTGGTCGTAGAGGAGGCCTCGTAGCTTTGCTTCAGAATTTGTAAGTATTTGTGAATCACATATCACAAGGGATGGGCGTGAGTAATATCGATTACTCACGGCTATGAGAAAACTCTATCTTAAATTATTAATAATTTTTATTAAACATTTTTTTTATTATTATAATTTTTTTTGTTTACATATTTGTTTCACATGTATGTGTAAGATTAGAACTGTTTGTTGGTTTAATTAAACATATACGTGAATGAACTAAATTAAGTTTTAATAAAAAATTATTAAAAAATTATAATATTCTAAAATATATATATATTTATTTGTATTTTTTTTGTTTTTCCCCCTCCACGAGTAATACACGATCACTCGAGTATAGCATGCGATCAATCAATCTGGATTTTTCTTAAAAATGCCCATCCCTATATCACATCACGCATTTGAATGAGGCCACACACTAGAACATTGATTTCGTTTTTACTGTGTGTTCATCCGTTAACTCTCTCACCTTGAAAAATGTTGTCTCTGATCACAAAACGGTCTTATTCCATGTTTTCCCTTCTCCTTCCCTATAAAGGTCCAGTTCACTCTTGCTTCCTTAATGAGATGTGCTGATAATCCTCCCTCTCTGTCCTCAACCAGTAAAATCCATCTATCCAAGTGATAGAGGTGGAAAAGAACAATACAGCGATATATCACAATATTTTGCGTGGTGATATTATATTGATATACATTTAATTTAATTTATTTGCTTGACGATCCCATTTTACTGCAATACAAATTATTGTAATGAGGTGAACAGACTGAAAACGTTATTGTATTATTAGATAAAACAGATGATGTACAGTATATTGTATATTGCAGATGTTAACACAACATCTTTTTCGTTGGAGACATAATTTAGTTGAAAAAAGGTAATAAATCGCAATATATCGCAATATCGTGATATTACAATATCGTGATTCTGGGGTTTTCCATTAGTACTTTATTTATGTTTTCTGATGTGACCGTGAAATGGAGACGTTCCAGAGTGGCACTTTAAGATATTGGTTATATGGCCAAAATCAGTTCAGCGGTGCCCGAGAACATCGTAGAGAAAATCACCCATGCTCTCATTTCCTCCTGCCTGGCTCACTGGAACTCCTTTCTTCTTTAAGTGAGTCTGCATTTTGCTCCACTTCATCTGACTCAGAACAAGGCAGTCAGGCTCTTGATATGGCCCTCATTCTGACCCACTTACACTGGCTTCCTGTAGGCTTCAGAATTCTCTTCAACATCCGCCTGATCAAAGCCCCCCATGGCATGATGGTGCCCCCTTATATTTCTGAACTTATAACCCAATACTCTGCACCAAGATTACTCAAATCCTCTGACTGATTCAAAAAGTTAATACAGGTCATTGAGGTCCCTTACATGAATTATTTGGCTGAACGCCCCCCCCCCCACACACTCAGATTATGCATTCTAGTAGCCTCTATACTCCTCTGTTTCAGTCCTGTTCTCATTCTAGCAGCCTCTATACTCTTCTGTTTCAGTCCTGTTCTCATTCTAGCACCATCTATACCTCTGTTTCAGTCCTGTTCTCATTCTAGCAGCCTCTATACTCCTCTGTTTCAGTCCTGTTCTCATTCTAGCAGCCTCTATACCCTTCTGTTTCAGTCCTGTTCTCATTCTAGCAGCCTCTATAGGGAGGTGTAGTGGTTACGTTATTGCTGTTTCCGGCCGGTCCACCATCTTGAAAACGCAATGTAATTCCCCATTGACCATCTCTAAATCGTCTCGTTTAAAACAAATAAAGCATGAACATTTGCATGGTGTACCTTTCTGTGCGTATTCATCCACAATCTATAGCTCAACATGAAAATATTCGCAATTAATTGTAAAAAGTTATCGCCAAATTTTATTTCAACCAAAAAAGCTTAAACAATAAGGTTAGTGATAGAAGGGAACTCATTTTGTGCAAAAATGGAAAGCTTTTCAATGTTCATGAGGCAGAATTGTTACAATAGCCGATAATCCATTTTCCCAATGATAAATCCCTAAACGGGTGGACCTTGCGGGCGGTCCAAAGTGACGTCAGACTACACCCCCCCCTATACCCTTCTGTTTCAGTCCTGTTCTCATTCTAGCAGCCTCTATAACTCTCATCTCTATTGCCTTAGTTCAGGGGTTCTCAAACATTTTCATACCGTGACCCCATTTTATTTAGGATTTTTTTTATTTCAACGTGGAATTAAGGAATATCAAAATAAAAGCACACGTTGTTGAACTTGATAATGTCGTAATTACAGCACTATGTTATCAATACACATTTATAAAACGAGGCATATTTAGGCAAAATATGTTGCAAAAACAAAAAACTAAAAAAAACATATATAAAGAAAATATTATAATTATATAAAAAAATAAATAATAATAATTTACTTTCCAATGCACTGTCACCTACCCGCGACCCGTAGTTTGAGAACCACTGCCTTAGTGTATTCTACGTTATAATATCTCTAGTGTATTCTACGTTATAATATCTCTAGTGTATTCTACTTTATGCCATCTCTATTGTATTAGTGTATTCTACTTTATGCTATCTCTATTGTCTTAGTGTATTCTACTTTATTGTCTTAGTGTATTCTACTTTATGCTATCTCTATTGTCTTAGTGTATTCTACTTTATTGTCATAGTGTATTCTACTTTATGCTATCTCTATTGTCTTAGTGTATTCTACTTTATGCTATCTCTATTGTCTTAGTGTATTCTACTTTATGCTATCTCTATTGTCTTAGTGTATTCTACTTTATGCTATCTCTATTGTCTTAGTGTATTCTACTTTATGCTATCTCTATTGTCTTAGTGTATTCTACTTTATGCTATCTCTATTGTCTTAGTGTATTCTACTTTATGCTATCTCTATTGTCTTAGTGTATTCTACTTTATGCTATCTCTATTGTCTTAGTGCAGTGGTTCCCAAACTGTGGTGCGCGCACCCCTTGTGGTGCGCGAGCGACCTCTAGGTGGTGCGTGACATGAAAAGGCTAATGGCGTTATTTTACTAATAAATATATAATTAATATACATTATTTCAAATGGGGATTTTCACTGTGTAAATCATGAAATTCAAGAAACGTTTTAATAAAAAACGTACGTTTTAATAATAATAATAATAAACAATGTCTCAGGCGAGGTGCGCTTCGTCTGTGCTGATGCGCTCCGCTCTGCCTGGAGTCTGTCTCCTCAGGTCTCCTAATATGCGGGCTAACAGCGGGCCGATGACAGTAGCGAGCGCGAGCCAGTGCACTTAATAACTTCCTGCCAAAACCGCGGGACCAGTGCAGGATTGTGGCACTTACAACATGCAGAGCTGGCTAAAAACAGGGAAACTGTCAGGTGAATCTAAAGTCAATAAAAGTAATGAAAGAGGACAGGAGGAATTGGAGGCGAGAGAAGCGGAGAGCAGCGTTAGAGTGGAGACAGAGAGTGATGATGACAGTGAAATGGGGGTGTGTGGAGCTGGAGCACAGACACAACAGCCCGGCCAAAAAAGACAACGAGACTGGGCGACAGACTGGAAAAAGCAAAAGGAAATATGATGAAAATGATCTGTGTCTGGGCTTCACTTGGATTGGTGATGTGGATCACCCAGATCCCCAGTGTGTGGTGTGCCGTGTGCGGTGACGTCCTATCTAACAGCAGCACGAAGCCCTCATATTTACGTCGCCACTTAACGACTAAGCATGCCGAAGTTACTAAAGAACCCCTTGCATTTTTCAAATCAAAATGGGAGGACTTGAAAGGCAGACAAAATAAACTCCAGTTTCATTCATGTGGTGGAGCTAACACAAAGGCATGCAAGGCTTCTTATCTCGCAAGTTACAGAATTGCTAAAAAGGGACTACCTCACACACTTGTGGAAGACGTGTGCCTGCCAATTGCCAAAAATATGGTTGAATGTATGATTGGAGAGAAAGAAGCAAAAACATTGGATATGATCCCGGTGTCCAACAACACGGTGTCGCGACGCATCGATATGATGTCCGAAAACATCCTGGCTACATTAGTCAGTCGCGTGAATAACAGTGAGTTTTATTCTCTCCAAGTAGATGAGTCCACTGATGTGGCAAATCTGGCCAATCTGTTGGTGTACATTCGGTACATTTTTGAAAATAATTCCCTCTAAGCACAGGTCTAATAATGACAACGATGTGTGTTCTATAATTATGATATGTGTGTAGTGTTCTGATAACGACTATTGGTGAAGCGATGTCGAGATTCATTTGGTTTGGCAGCGAGAGCTAGATTTGCGAGAAGCATGCAGCTGTAGAGCCGCAGAGCAGACAGTTGTGCGCGCACAGTGCAATACTCCAATTCAGCCATTGGCAATTCAGCTGTTGGGTGGGGGGCGCTGCTGAGCGGTCCCCAGACCGGACTGAGAGCGCCGCTGGCTCTGCGGCTCTGCAGTTGCATACTATTGGTATGTGCTTCGTTGGGACTGGGAGGGGAGATATAATAGTCATCATGCAACGTTTATATTTCACGATAATGTTGCCGTCTCTCTCTGCCAAATTTCTCAGTTATTCGCTTGATATAATTAATACAAATGTCCGGAATTCATTCATTAGCTCATAAAAATGTGATTATAACACACTGCTGTTTATTAATGTCGGGCCGACTGCCCACAGACACCTATTTGATTTAAAGTCAGCAGCAGCACGGAGTCTCGGGACTTATTTATTTATAATTTTTTATGTTTGCATTGGGGGGTGCGCGAGCTAGGTCGGGAGGTGACAGGGGGTGCACGGCCAAAAAAGTTTGGGAACCGCTGTCTTAGTGTATTCTACTTTATGCTATCTCTATTGTCTTCAGGTCAGGGTGTCTTCAGGTCAGGATGTCTTCAGGGCAGGATGTCTTCAGGGCAGGATGTCTTCAGGGCAGGATGTCTTCAGGGCAGGATGTCTTCAGGGCAGGGTGTCTTCAGGATGTCTTCAGGGCAGGATGTCTTCAGGGCAGGATGTCTTCAGGGCAGGATGTCTTCAGGTCAGGGTGTCTTCAGGGCAGGATGTCTTCAGGTCAGGGTGTCTTCAGGTCAGGGTGTCTTCAGGTCAGGGTGTCTTCAGGGCAGGATGTCTTCAGGTCAGGGTGTCTTCAGGGCAGGGTGTCTTCAGGGCAGGGTGTCTTCAGGTCAGGGTGTCTTCAGGGCAGGATGTCAGGATGTCTTCAGGATGTCTTCAGGATGTCTTCAGGGCAGGATGTCTTCAGGTCAGGGTGTCTTCAGGGCAGGATGTCAGGATGTCTTCAGGATGTCTTCAGGATGTCTTCAGGGCAGGATGTCTTCAGGGCAGGATGTCTTCAGGGCAGGATGTCTTCAGGGCAGGGTGTCTTCAGGTCAGGGTGTCTTCAGGTCAGGGTGTCTTCAGGGCAGGATGTCTTCAGGTCAGGGTGTCTTCAGGTCAGGGTGTCTTCAGGGCAGGGTGTCTTCAGGTCAGGGTGTCTTCAGGGCAGGATGTCAGGATGTCTTCAGGATGTCTTCAGGATGTCTTCAGGGCAGGATGTCTTCAGGTCAGGGTGTCTTCAGGGCAGGATGTCAGGATGTCTTCAGGGCAGGATGTCTTCAGGGCAGGGTGTCTTCAGGATGTCTTCAGGGCAGGGTGTCTTAAGGGCAGGATGTCAGGATGTCTTCAGGTCAGGGTGTCTTCAGGGCAGGATGTCTTCAGGGCAGGGTGTCTTCAGGGCAGGGTGTCTTCAGGGCAGGGTGTCTTCAGGATGTCTTCAGGGCAGGATGTCAGGATGTCTTCAGGGCAGGATGTCAGGATGTCTTCAGGGCAGGATGTCAGGATGTCTTCAGGGCAGGATGTCAGGATGTCTTCAGGGCAGGATGTCAGGGTGTCTTCAGGGCAGGATGTCAGGGTGTCTTCAGGGCAGGATGTCAGGATGTCTTCAGGGCAGGATGTCAGGATGTCTTCAGGGCAGGATGTCAAGATGTCTTCAGGGCAGGATGTCAGGATGTCTTCAGGGCAGGATGTCAGGATGTCTTCAGGGCAGGATGTCAGGATGTCTTCAGGGCAGGATGTCAGGATGTCTTCAGGGCAGGATGTCAGGGTGTCTTCAGGGCAGGATGTCTTCAGGGCAGGGTGTCAGGATGTCAGTGTTGATGCTGCTGAGAAGGCTACTCTGGCTCTACTTGTCACAGAGCAACAGCAACCCCTTCAGGCCACACTGTGTAGGAAATGTGAGGTGAACAAGATCTGTGTGTGTGTGTGTGTGTGTGTGTGTGTGTGTGTGTGTGTGTGTGTGTGTGTGTTAGATTAGATTGACTAGTTTTTTTTTTTTTTTTTTTTTTTATTATTATTGCAAAACAAAATTATTAAAAGTCAGTACTCAACACACAATGCATAATGAAACTAACTATTAAGATGGCTAAAATGACATGCAAGCACAGAAACAGAAAGCAAAAAAAGTATATAATAATACTTTACAGTATACAGTGTATATCCAACGAAATTACCAATTATACCAATGTCTTATACAGGATAGTGTTGTCAAAAATATCGAAGTATCGATACATATCGATACTGAATATTTAAAACGGCTTCAATACTCATTTCCCGAAGTACCGATACTTTCTGCAGTATCGGTACCAGCTGGCTTGCTCCCGCAAGTTGTTGACAGACAGACGCGCTGCCAGAGCCTTGCCCTTCCGCCTCCTCCTCCTCCTCCTCGCTCAGAGCAACAGACACAAGCTGCTGCAGCCTCCTCGTTGGAAACGGGGTAGTTGTGTCGAGTTCATGAGTGTACTGGTGTAGTGGGCTCGGCTTGACGTTACTCCATTTCCATGAAGTAATAGGTGGCCAGCTAGCTAGCATTAAGCTAACGGAGGAACGACAGCTAACGTTAGCTAATAATAGCGTTGTTTACAAACTGAAGACAGAGCTGCGCTGCCCGGCTGTGAGGGGGAGGAGGAAGAGAGAGAGAGATTTCTCCGGAGCTATGCTCGGAGCATTTATTAACGCAATGTTGTTGAAAATGTAACGTTAATAAATGCTCCGAGCATAGCTCCGGAGAAATCTCTCTCTCTCGCTCGCTCGCTCTCTCTCTCTCGCTCGCTCGCTCGCTCGCTCTCTCTCTCTCTCTCTCGCTCTCTGGTCATAACTAGAAAGGTGCGCTCAGTAGACCTAAAATCTCCAGCAGCCACTCTCTCTTTCTCTCTCTCTCTCTCTGATCTAAAGATAAACAAAGGGTTTTAAAAGTGTATTTATCTTCTCGTATAGTACCAGAGAGAAGCTGAGGAGAATCAACCAGCAACAAAAGCAAAATTTGTTAAAAAAAATATATATATATATATATTATAATAAAAATTATAATTTTTTTTTTTGGTATTGAAAGTATCGAAAGTATCGATACTTTTCAAGGTATCGTATCGAAGTCGAAATTCCAGTATCGTGACAACACTAATACAGGATATACCCCTAATACCTGTTATCTAAAACCCTACACACATATGCTCCAGCTCGAACCCCCCCCTCCCGGACCCCTCTTTGGATAGTACCTCCATTATCCCTCGCTCCTAACCAGACACTACCATTATAAGCTAGCTTTTATTCTCTCCACCACTTCTAACCACATTGACATTTTGGATTCATTGAGACCCAGAATTCTTGCTGTAGATATTTCTTGATAAATCACATCGAGATATGTAAGAGACCAAACTTTCCGGCACATTTTTTCCGGTTGAAACCAGCGTGATGCGATCAGCTTTTTAGCTACTGTGAAACCCGATAAAACCAATCTCTTTAGCTGTGGATTTACTGCAAACTCAAAAACATCATTCAATAGTAATACAGAGGGGTGTACAGGTATATTCCAAGATACGAGTTTTGATAATTGTTGGGTCACATCTTTCCAAAATGCCTTAACTGGAGGGCAGTCCCAATACATGTGCATAAATGTCCCTTCGTCTCCATTTGTACATTGGGAGCATTTGGAGTCTTGTTTAAGACCCATTCTGTTCAGTCTTATAGGAGTCAAGTATGTCCTGTGAATATAGTTAAGATTGATTTGTTGATGGTCCGGGTTCCTTGATGTAAGTCGGACATTTGCCCATGCTCCTTGCCAATCAAAGTCAATTTCCAGGTCTGGTATATCCCTCCTCCAGACAGAGTCTAGTTGGAGGGTTTCATATGAGGACGTTAGTAATTGATGATAAAAACCTGAAACAAAACCTCTCGATGTCTCTCTTTCATAGAAGAATTTGTGGTATCTGTGGTGTTCAATTGGTATGTCTAATGGAACACCGTGAGACTTCAAACATAGCCGTAACTGTATGTAAAAAAGCCATGTGGACTTGGTGAGATTAAGTTTTGTGCATATTTCTCCATAACTACAAAAACCCTGGTTGTTAAAAACATCCCCTAATAAGTGTATGCCTTGCTCTTCCCATATAGGGAATCTTATAGGTCGTTTTTCAATTAAGAGTGCATTGTTATTGAATAAGGGAGTGTGATTGTGCCATTTTTGTGGGTTAGGATATTTTTTTTTTGTTTCACGCCATATCCGGATCGCATGGGTAATTATGGGGCCAAATTTCCGTTCACAGTGCTTGATTGGTAGTTTAGTGTATGCTATGTCCTTCAGTCTATGTGGGGCTACTATGTTTTCTTCCAATTTTCTCCAGGATACTAATGCTTGGGGATCAAACCATGTTGTCAATGGTCTTAATGTGTACGCCTTAAAATAGTGGAAAAAATCTGGAAATGCCATGCCACCGTCTGCTTTATTTCTCTGTGCGGTGGATCTTTTTATACGTGGTGGTTTGTTATTCCAAATACATTTGTATGTGGAGGAGTGTAATCTTTTCCAGTAACCCTCTGGAGGGGGTAACGGTAGCATTGAACTGAAGAAGTTGATTCTAGGTAGTACATCCATCTTAACTATTGATATCCTTGCCTGTACTGAGTTTTTAAGTTTTGCCCACCTATCAAGGTCGTCTTTGATTTTGTGTAATTGTGCTTCACCGTTTGTCTTATGGTGGGGAATATTTCCACTCCCAAGCATCTAAAATGTTTTACCATAGGTATCTCACCTGGGAGACTAGTTTCTTTAACACATTGTCTGCCAGGCATTGTGCCCATCTTTGTGCCCTCTCTGCCAGCGCTGTAAGCCTATGGAGTGGCTCACCTTCTTTGCAGGGCTATAACTTTTTAAATATTATAGCTATATCGATATTACTATGGCCCATTCAACATCGGGTATCTATCGTTCTGGATGTGGGAACGTTATATTTTTCCATTCATACATTGTCGTGTTAGTACCCTCGTGAATATAAGTATGTTTTTAGACTGTATAGCAGTAATTCCTAAAACGCGAGTTATAGGCCCCGACGCATATGATACATTATCGATTGGCGTTTTGTTCCTATACACGCTATATTAAAAATTCAAATGTATATGATCGGTATACATTATGCTTCATCATGCGTGAAGGAAAGGGGGGGGGGGGGTCGTTTATAATTCCTTGATTGTCACTCAGTAACGGCTTTTTTTTTGTATGGGTTGATACGTTGATCAGATGGATTGCAGTGAAATAAATAAACAATCGAGCTGAAAATAACGTTAGATTCCTCTTACCGTTCGCCGATGAGACTGGACGAAAAATATTCCAATAATTTGACGTCGATCTGCTAGATCCATTTTCCGTTTGTATGACGCAATAAACACCGAAATCATATTGATTCTTGCGTTTCGAAAGCTATCCAATGCACTCGAGTGTGTATCTAGACCCACGTTACAATATATCTCTGCCGGAGGAATTTCCCCGATGCACTGAGTGCCACTTCCGGTTTGGCGTGGAGTGTAACTCGCCCGGAATCCACCAGGGGGCGGTATTGAGGCGTTGCAATATCAGACAGGGTCCAGCTGCGTCTCCGGAGGGAGGCTGGATGAATTATGAATGCCATGGCGAAAAAATGAAACATTGATCCCAAAAACGAGTTTACTCTTTGTTGGCGCACAACGATTGGTGGGCAATAACGAATATACTTGTTGTTGGCGCACAATGTGTTAATAGATTATTAAAATTAGATTTAGACTAGTTTCTCTAATAAATTATACATTTTTTATTTAGACTAGTTTCTTTAACCTCTTAAGCCCTAGCCATATTTTCAGGAAATTCGCCTACAAATACATACCTAAGTAAATGGAAGATTGCTCCACTTCCACAAGGTCCATTTGCTTTGTTCTTGGTATCTAGGGACATCTATGGACCTCAGGGAATGTATACCCAGTTTCAGAAATATTGTGTCTATTACTAGGCTTGAGTAAATTGTAATGAACCAAAGGAGAATATACATTTTCTTTTTTTTCTCCATCTTTGACGGTGAATAACACCATGCTAACATTGACCAGACGTGAAAAATTGCCACTGAGCAAAATCTTTGACTGCTGTTTTGACAGGGTTAGGGTCTATACTCTTGGCTACATTTGAAAAAGAAACGCAACATTAATAGGTTATTCAAATTTGATTTAGACTTTCTTTGAAGGGGACATACATTATAAATGGCTTTTTTCAGTGTTTAGCATTGTATTATAGTAATATGGGTTAGTATCAATGGGTCTGTGTCTATAAATACCATATTGGCGGATTGCTCTCATTCAGTTCAGACAATTTCCTCCTCCAGTGAATTAGGTTATTCTGATTTGACTCGCTCGGTGACGTAACTGGGAGCTGGTGGAGCTGATTGTGATCTGATTGGCTCTGTGGTTGGAACCAATGCCTGCCCACAATCTACCTAGCCCACAATCTACCTAGAGCAGGCAGACCGCAGGAAAGAAGTGCAGTAACTTGCCTAACGTCAACAATATGAGCAAAACACGCAGGCCATGTGCCAGGCCATGTGCTGTTCCTGGCTGCAAAGCTGCTAATACGTCTATGCACACTTTTCCTGAGGATGCTGTGCTTCGCCAGCAATGGACCAAGTTCGTTTTTGGATTTTTGCAAAGACGAGGGACTTTATGCTTCCGTGATTTCTTCCTACAGAAGAAGGGAACTAGCCTGTAAGTCTTTGAGACCGAAAGAAAGCATCGAATCAGTAAGTACATACAGTACGTCGTAATTAGTTAATTAGCAGTAGGACCTCGTTCATTCATCCGTTTGTGTATTACGGTACTCTTCCGTGTGTGTGCGCCAAGACAGTCTAACGTTAGTGCAAGCTTCGTTGTATATATGTAGACCTACTTGTGTGTATTGCGAATGAATGATTATGTTCCTTGTGTGTGTTGGGGGGGGGGGGGATCTTAGCTCTGTTTATTGCGCCAAGAAAATCTAACGTTACTAACGTCGTTAGTGCAAGCACCGTGTGTGTGTGTGTGTGTTAGACGGACTGAGAGAGCAAGATAGCTTAGCTAACGTTCTTAGCTCTCTGCTTCGTTGTATATATGTAGACCTACTTGTGTGTATTGCGAATGAATGATTATGTTCCTAACTAACGTCGTTAGTACAAGTGCAGTGTGTGTGTGTGTGTGTGTGTGTGTGTGTGTGTGTGTGTGTGTGTGTTAGACGTATTGGGAGAGCAATCTTATTCTTCCTGTCATTTGTTTTCCCAAAATCGTATGGCATGGGTACCTGCTTTGGTGTCATCCCTTTGTGGATTGTATTGTATTCGAAAACGTATGCTTGAGCCATATTTGTTTGTGTATTAGGTTCAATTTGGCGTTAGTAGAGTACCGGTAGTATGGCCGGAGCCATTTGGTGGGTGGCTGTCACTCAAAGCATTCTGCTAGTCCAAAAATAGTCTGAAATCCTGAGGCTGGAAAATTATGCTTTTGAGTACTTCATTAGAAATATAAAACAATGAATTCTTTTGAAAAAAAAACGTACAGATATGTTCAATAGACTCACAGGAATTGTGTAAAGTTGCCCAAATAGTGTTAGGAATAGCAATGCATGTCCCCTAATAAATTATAAAAACGTTATTTAGACTAGTTTCTTTAATATATTATTAAAATTAGATCGACAATTTTCTGATAATATTTTTATTTAGACTACTTTCTTTTATAAATGATAAAAATGTGATTTAGACTAGTTTCTTTAATATATTATATATATTCAAATTAGACAAATTTAGATTAAAATAGATTTATAGGACTTTCTTTAATAGATTTTTTTTTTTATTTAGACTAGTTTCTTAAAAAAATGATTTAGACTAGTTTCTTTGCAACAAAAAGAAACAACAAAAGATGTGATCCACAGATTCTAGGAAGTCATATACAATTGTTGAAAATATTGTTGACAATAACGTCCCAGATGTCCATGGGCAGGTACACTGTGACTCACCAGCATGCAGACGTCCATGGGCAGGTACACTGTGACTCACCAGCATGCAGACGTCCATGGGCAGGTACACTTTGCGTCGGCTGCTGTTGTAGCGAGTGGCTCGTAGACAAGTCACGATCCCATGGGCCTTCAAGTTCCAAGTTCAAGTTGTTTTATTTGTCATGTATAAGGTACATGTACATTACAGTGAAATGCTTGGTTGTGTATGAGCCTCCTGAGATTGTGCTTCATACAGTAAAAAAGTTTAAAGAATAAAGACCAAACAATATACAAAATATACAATATACAAAACTAAAGTACAAAATGCAACAAATGCAAAAATTAGGTACCTTGCCAATGTGGCTGGCAGCATGGTCTGCATGGACATCTTTCACACCTGGATTGACACACACACACACACACACACACGTTTAGTTAAGGGCTGTGGAACCAAATTCATCAATTATACTTTTACTATTCTTCATGATCAATGCAGATTTAATAGTGAAAGTAAACAGATTCTACACAAAATACAATGGAAGTTAAATGAGCTTGATTAAAAGGAGAGCTCTCATCCTGGCCAGCTAGAAGAACACTGAGCTCTCATCCTGGCTAGCTAGAAGAACACTGGGGCTTGGCTCTCCCCAAGGTGTGATCAACAACAACAACAACAACAACAACAACAACAACAACAACAACAACAACAACAACATGACTACTAGTAGTAGTACATCTCAATCTTCAAAACATTTGACACCAACAAACATGAGACTCGACACAATTTGACAGTGATTCCCCTGACTGAATTAATTCATTTATATGCAGCGATGGTCACGGTTATGTAATATGAAAATAATCATTCGGGGCTCTGTGGTTCGGGGCTGTGGGGCCAGGATTATCACTTCATTAAAGAGACAAGGTCAAATAAATTACACACTGTACAGTAGATGGGATGAAAGGCATTCCACTGCATGCGAGAGAGACCTAGGGTCGTAGGCGGGTCTGCATTGTTGTATTCAGAGAGAGAGATGTGTGGCTTTATTTGAATTGTGCCATACTTTGGCTTTTGCTGAAACAACGCCACATGTTTTGCAAGTCAACATACATTAAATATTAACACTTTGAGTGCCAGCCATCGGCATAATTCGTTATTTCATGCAAACCGTTCAGTGCCAAAAATGAGGTATGCCGTTTTTGAATCGTTTTTTTTTATTAGCGATTTCCATTCATATTTCATCAATCTAGCCTCACGTTACCAGTGGGGATCTGTCTGAACTCGAACAGGGAAAATACAGCCCCCTATCGTCTCTCCGGATGGTACTGCACCCCTTTGGATTGGATTGAATGAAACGCATGGAGAAAAAAAAGTCCTACTTCCACATTTTACTTGTCAGACAAGTAACCGGAGACGATCGAAGTCATTGCCCACCATCAAAACAGCGGAGAATGTGTGTTTCCAGTACCCAGCGTTGGATCAATAAACGCGATCGATATTTGGAATGGCGATCAGGAATTGGAATAATCTTTTTGGAGAACATCTGATCTGAGGTAAGGAATCTATTTTTACCAGTCTTGGGATAATCAGAGCTATTTTCACCTGTATATCAGCGTGTGCCATATGTGTGTATCTGTGCGATCAGGAAATAAGATAATAATAAACCAGTTCAACACAGGTAACCACTTTTGCTTAATTTCTTTGATGGCTGAAATGTATGCTCTAGTCCAGTGGTTCCCAAACCTCTCCTCGAGACACCCCAGCCTTTCCATGTATTTGTTCAATTCCATCACCAGCACACCTTGATTCAACTAATAAAGGGCTAGTTAAGTTGAATCAGGTGTGCTGGTGGTGGAATTGAACAAATACATTGAATGGCTGGGGTGCTTCGAGGAGAGGATTGGGAAGCACTAGTCTAGTCGATTTTGTGTTTTGAGCACAAAGTTCATCATAGATCTAGCCCCTTTATTTTGCTCTCAAAGTGCACCAGATTGATGCATTTAACTTTCAAATGTACCCAAAAAAAAGTCCCGGGGGGGCATGCCCCAGGACCCCCCTAGAGGGTCGGAGGTTCACCCCCCATAGTCTCTGAAAATCCTGTGGGAAACACTGGCATAAGTACACATATACTATAGATAATCTAGCGTTTATTTGAAAACGATTCATAAATAGGCCAAAAAATGACAATGTGTTTTGTGTATTCCAGTGTATTGCAGTAAAGGGCGATTATCACAGAATCTTCTGACATTTTCTGAAACTTTCAAAAAACGAGCGTTTTTCAAACTGGTATAAAACGGAAATGAACCGATTAAAAAACAATCCGTTTTCGACAATGTTGACTGCAAACAAGTCATTGATAAGCGACGGCCATATTAGACACATAGCCATAATTTAGAATATAGTTTATGCGTTCGCAAATATGAGAGCTCTATCATTGAAGTGGGTGGTGGCATTCAACGGGGTAAATAGGACACGGAGGCCGGCACTCAAAGTGTTTTCAGGATTACAGGCCTGATTAGAGCAGGATCCGTCATCAGCTCTATTTTCAATCTTTCAAAAAATTTCTTATATAGTAGTTGCATGTACTTATTTGTGTTTCATTACACTTTATGCTTATCAACTGTTTCGCCTGTTTTATCGCAACACTACTATCACCGACATCTAAGAAGGGAGATCCCCCCTTGAACGGCCCTTCTAAGGTTTCTCTCCTCCACATTGCCTGTGGTGCATTTGGTATAGGGACTGAAAAAGTCGGATCAGTGCATCTCTAGTTGGAAATAACGGGCAGGACTTATGGGCAATCCCCTTTCCAGGGACATTTCAACAGAAATAGACAGTTTCTTGTAGTTGTTCGATAGCCTACAGGCTGAAAACCTTCGCAGTCCATTTTCACAGGTTTTCTTCGCTCTCGCAGTGTTTACATCCAGTTTCACATTGGGTTTTCGGTGAAGTCAGAATGAGTCCCACCTCCTTCGATTGACAGGCAGTTAGCTCATTAGATTTCAAGGTAGATCATATATATGTCAATCAATTGCATAACGTACTGTGGCCCGGGAGATCAGAAGTTCATTTCATGTTAATTTGCCCGGCTGTGGAATGAGGCGAGCAACGCTAAGTGGTCCAGCTAGGGGAGGCCTGGTGGGAATGGAACCACTAACCGTGGACTACCTCTGACTAAATTAATTCCTAGTAATATAAATTATGAGAAGAATCATTGTGGGCTCTGTGGCGGGGGGCTGTGGGACCAGGATGCACCTGGAGGTGATGGTTCTGCTCTGTGGCGGGGGGCTGTGGGACCAGGATGCACCTGGAGGTGATGGTTCTGCTCTGTGGCGGGGGGCTGTGGGACCAGGATGCACCTGGAGGTGATGGTTCTGCTCGCCTCACAATTATCCTTAAAGCTTAAGGTTTTAAGTGGTCCTGCTTCTCCAAAGAGACATGCGAGATGAATATAGATGAAAGGTTTTCTGCTACCCAAAGCCCCCCCCCCACACACACACTATAACCAGTCACACACACACACACACACTATAACCAGTCACACACACACACTATAACCAGTCTCTCTCTCTCTCTCTCTCACTCACACTCACACACACACACACACACACACACACACACACACACACACACACACACACACACACACACACACACACACACCCTTACCTAAACACTCCAGTAGCAGGTAGAGTAAGGAGGACTGGGTGTTCTCGGAGTAGAGCTCCAGCTCCTGCAGGTTCCTGTACGCCCTGTCCTCCATGTCCTTCTCCTGTTGGGGGACAGTGGGCACAGTTCAGTCAGTGTCCTGCACCCATGATGCCCAACACGACTACATATCATCATTACAATGATGCCCACACGACTACATATCATCACATACACCTCAAAACCTACTCTAGCGAGGCCTTTAACCTTGAACTGGAGAGTCTGGACTGGTCAGATGAACTCAATGGTACACTGGTTGAAGAAACTTGGCTTGGCTTCAAAACCAAATTTTCATCAATACTAAACAAAATGGCCCCCCTAAGAACCACCAGGGTAAAAAATCGCGCTGAGCCATGGATGCACACTGAAATACTGACCGCTATGAAAGCCAGAGACAAAAAATGCTCTGAGTTTCGTAAAAGTCAGTCAAAGCTTACCAAAAGCACGAGCAGTGAACTCCAAGACCACGTGACTGAACTCAAACTAGAAAGAAACAGACTAAGAAATGACGTAAACTCCATGATCAAAACTGCAAAAAAAAATTTCATCAATGACAAAACCGAGGAAAACAAAAATAAACCACGTGAACTTTGGAAATTACTCAACAATCAACTAGGCTGCAGTAAAAAACTCAAAACCAGGTTCTCAAACATAAACATAAAGACGGACAACACGCTCATCACAGACAAGCTGGATGTAGCCAATTACTTAAACACTTTCTTCACAAACATAGCCACAACACTGGTAAACAAACTACCCTCCCACTCAGGGCAGTATGGGGTAGAACACATAGTAGCATACTACATGAACCTAGGCGTCCACAAAGACGACTTCAAACTGGAAATAGTAACTACAGATGAGGTACTCAAAAAACTGAGCGCCCTCCAACCAAACAAGGCCACTGGCCATGACAACATCCCCTCCAAATTCCTCAGAGACTCAGCAGCAGCCATCACCCCAGTCATCACACACATAATAAACCTCTCCATAAAACAGGGACACGTCCCCAAGGACTTCAAAATTGCGAGAGTAACACCCCTGCACAAAAAGGGCAGCAAATTAGACCCGGGTAACTACCGCCCTGTTTCTATCCTTACATCCATCTCGAAAGTCATGGAAAAAATTGTCTACGAACAGATCGAAAAGTACCTCGCGGAAAAAAATCTAATCTACGAATTCCAATCTGGCTTCAGAACATCCCACTCCACTGACACATGCCTTCTCTACTTGAACGACCACATCAAACAAGAGGTGGACGCGGGCAAATACTGCGGCATGGTCATGCTGGACCTACAAAAGGCCTTCGACACTGTCAATCACACCATTCTGATTGACAAGCTAAAAGCAATTGGTTTTGATAGTTTATCAGTGAGCTGGATACAATCCTACCTGGAGGGGAGGGAACAGATGGTGGAAGTAAACGGTACCCTATCCCCCCCCCTCACAGTGAGCTGTGGTGTTCCACAAGGAAGCATACTAGGACCGCTACTATTCCTAATTTATGCAAATGACATGTCGTCAGCTTGTGACTGCAACTTGTTCCTGTTTGCGGACGACTCAGCCCTGCTGGTCTCTGACAAGAACAAGTTACAGGTTGAAAAAGCCCTCAGCTCGGAACTAGGCAAAATCTGCATATGGCTCGCCGACAACAAACTATCATTACACATGGGCAAAACAGAGTCCATTCTCTTCGGTTCAAATAAAAAACTCAGCAAGACCGACGGCTTCTCGGTTACAGTGGGTGACAATATTATCACAAGGAAAGATGAAATTACCTACCTGGGTTCCATCCTAGAGGCTAATCTTTCCTGTGACAAAATGGCATCCAATGTAATAAAAAAAGTCAACCAACGAACGCGATTCTTGTACCGGATCTCCTCTCTGGTAAACAAGAATACCCTGAAGACTCTAGCAGGAGCACTCATTCAAGGGTACTACGACTATGCTTGCACCTCATGGTACCAAAGCACCTCAAAGGCACTAAAAAACAAATTACAAACATCTCAAAACAAGCTAGTCAGACTACTACTTGACCTGACTCCTAGAACCCACCTCACCCCTGCCCACTTTGACAACCTAGGATGGCTTAGAGTAGACAACAGAGTACAGCAACTTGCAATGGGCCTGGTCTACAAGATACACTACGCGACCAAGGTACCCATGTACATGTCAAAATACTTCCCAAAGGTCAGTGAATACCACGATCACAACACCAGAGGGAGCTCCACAAATCATGTAAAACCCAGATTCGGCTCAAACAAGGGACTAAACACGTTTCGCAATTATGCCACATCAATGTGGAACGCCCTGCCTAAAGCTGTAAAGGAATGTGAATCACTACCCACCTTCAAAAACACTCTCAAAAAACACCTACGTGAGACTGCAATTCGAAACTGGCCCCTACAAATGTCCTAACCTAGTTGTACAGTAAATGACCAAGTAAGGCTTTGTCAACATTCCAATGTACAGTGTAAAATGTGTGTGTGTCCCCTACCCCCCCCCCCCCCCCCCCCCACCTCCAATGTACAGCCCTCACCCAACCCACCCAACCCCACCCCACCAACCTCCTCCAATGTACAGTTTCTACGCCAAATGTATATACACTCCTTTTCTGGACACTTTTGTATCACAAACAGTACTGTATTTGCAAATCTGATATGTCATAAATGTATAGATGTAGCAGTACTGTCTATCTGTATGTCATGTATGTCATATATGTTATGATGAATTGAAAATGGGGGACCCTGGTGGAAACAAGACGAAAGTCTTTCTCTGGTCTGCATCCCCTTAACAATTGTATGTATTGAGATGTACTGTACTGTACCCATTCTGCAATCTGTTAATAAACTTTTCAATCAATCAATCAATCAAATCATTACAATGATGCCCACACGACTACATATCATCATTACAATGATGCCCACATGACTACATATCATCATTACAATGATGCCCACACGACTACATATCATCATTACAATGATGCCCACACGACTACATATCATCATTACAATGATGCCCACACGACTACATATCATCATTACAATGATGCCCACACGACTACATATCATCATTACAATGATGCCCACACGACTACATATCATCATTACAATGATGCCCACACGACTACATATCATCATTACAATGATGCCCAACACGACTACATATCATCATTACAATGATGCCCACATGACTACATATCATCATTACAATGATGCCCACACGACTACATATCATCATTACAATGATGCCCAACACGACTACATATCATCATTACAATGATGCCCACACGACTACATATCATCATTACAATGACGCCCACACGACTACATATCATCATTACAATGATGCCCAACACAACACAAAAATCAACCCCATTTTACAAACTCAATTGTATATAAACATATCAATTATAAATACATTTTGTCAAAGAAGTAAGAACCTTCCCTAAAACATAACATTTCTTATTATTATTATCGTATAAAAAGGACAGTTGAACAGAAAACGGATTTCGTTTAAAATGTCTCTTAAATCAAATAACAAACAGTGTTTCCTCCTCAGGTGTATCTACCTGTTTCTATGGCTAATAGTAATGTACCTGAATGTAATGAATCTACCTGTTTCTATGGCTAATAGTAATGTACCTGAATGTAATGAATCTACCTGTTTCTATGGCTAATAGTAATGTACCTGAATGTAATGAATCTACCTGTTTCTATGGCTAATAGTAATGTACTTGAATGTAATGAATCTACCCGTTTCTATGGCTAATAGTAATGTACCTGAATGTAATGAATCTACCCGTTTCTATGGCTAATAGTAATGTACCTGAATGTAATGAATCTACCTGTTTCTATGGCTAATAGTAATGTACCTGAATGTAATGAATCTACCTGTTTCTATGGCTAATAGTAATGTACCTGAATGTAATGAATCTACCTGTTTCTATGGCTAATAGTAATGTACCTGAATGTAATGAATCTACCTGTTTCTATGGCTAATAGTAATGTACCTGAATGTAATGAATCTACCTGTTTCTATGGCTAATAGTAATGTACCTGAATGTAATGAATCTACCTGTTTCTATGGCTAATAGTAATGTACCTGAATGTAATGAATCTACCAGTTTCTATTACTGTTACAAAGGGTCAGATTAAACCGAATATATATATTTATTGCTTGATATCCCTTGTAGAATATTTGTATATCGTTTGATATCCCTTGTATATTATTTGTATATATACACGGAATATCCCTTTACCTGGGTACAAACCAGAGTAATATTCGCTCTCCTATTGGACAGCGACCCCTAGGCGCCAACGGCCAAGCCCCCAACGGCAAGTTCAAAGGCAACTCCGGGCATGTCTCAACATGTCCAGAGTCTGCGCAGTAATACGAGACAGAACTGAGGTTGGCACTAGATAATTCACCTTACGTATAAATACGGCGCAGGTATAAACAGCAGTAGTTCAGTTCAGTTCAGTTCAAACCTTGATGCCTTCACCACGAGTCAACGTGCAGTGAAGTTAGCAACCTTGCATCTAAATAGAGTATTGAGAACCGCGTGCGAGTGGAATACTAAAGTGTCAGAGTTTAACGCAGTAACGTCGAGTTCGACTTAATCTAATGTGAAGTAATAGTCTATCATTTATAGTGTATCGTGCGGCTACAGTTCTTCAGTGACCAGCATTACCACCGGTTCGTCGTGTATATAGCTAGTGCACTTAACCAGGCTGGGCGGCCTAAACTCGTGCCCCCACCCGAGGAGTCCTAGGCGAGAACCGTTGGATATGTACACCGGAGAACCTACACCGGCGACCGCAGAACCATTTCTGGTTGGATTATATTGCTTTGGGACCGTGACCGCTGGAGCAGAGAACCGTCGATCCCACTGTCGTTTGGGATTTACCCCCGTGAGGATCATCACTCGGGCCCGCCTCTAGGAAGAGGCTGGCTAGCTGTCGTCCATGCTGGCGAGCATACTTGGATTACAACTGCTGCTTTGTCTGCTGATCAAGGGAGTACATGCACTGGCTCCTGTATCTGGAGCCTCGTTATTCCTCGTTGACCCAGACTTTGTACCCGAACATTCCTCTACCCCTGCCGGCCTTACACCCGGAGGGAACCCCCCAGTGTCTCCAGCTGGTACTAGTGTGCCCTATGTAATTGCTATACCACAGGTGGCGTCAGTTTAGACCCATCATAGTATTCATACTATTCTCATTGACTTACGCTCTTGACTGACTTTACGCATGTTCTTCGCCATACAAGCGCGAGCCTAATTCTCAATCTGTAACCTAACGTTGCTTAATAATAATAAATACCCTCCAAATAGAACGTTATGTGTCAATGCCGTATTCTTGTGTGGGTGTTCACCATATATATTCATGTACTGTATGGCCAGTAGTTAAAGTACATAACTAGTAGTGGTTTAATATATCACAATCTTTAATACAGTCAGGGAATTGTACCCCTCAGTTACAATTACTAATAGAGTAATGTACCTGAATGTAATGAATCTACCCGTTTCTATGAACGTAACGTAACTGTGCACAAGATGATCTTTGACTTTTGGATAGACTTTGCATATATATAGCATTCTTAATAGGACTAGTTGTTAAAGATCCCTAAATATTCAGCACAACAATTGAATGAGGTTGGAGTGGGGTGGAATTTGGCAATGATCACGTGGTGCCACCAGTACGACACATCTTCAGTTGTGCTCCCCGACCTCATTGGGTGTTTCGGCCATTTATCACAATACACCCTCTGCCGAGGTTGGCCCACCACAGGCTGATCAGGCCTGGGTGTGTGTCACACGGTGGCACCACGTGTTCATTTAGCAGCCCATGATGCGTCTCTACGTTTCAGCCACAACCAGTGACTGCTCTGTTCTGCTGCAGTGGCAAGTTCTTTGATTGCCTTCCGTTGGGCCTGTCCTCTGATCACTACTTCCTTCCTATATATATATTATATGTAAAATATATTATAAATATGCACAAGGAATAATTTATTCTGCGTGTCCTGAATATCACATCACAATTCTATTCTACATTCTTGAAGAGATCTCACTTCGCTTCCAAATTAAATATCCTTCGAGTGGGTCTATGCTCAAGCGTGTGTTCAAAAGCCTTCTGAAAGGTGATGAAGCGTGCATAATTGACTTATTTTCTGGAGGTCTTGCTCGAATAACAAGTAACTGAGTAAATAATGGTCAACAAATCAGTCAGACTACTATAATAACAAATATTTGACGACAAGGAGCCCAAAACAATTCCCCAGAATAATCATGGATATTATAGAAAACACACAATGAAAGCAGCTCATTCCAAGAAAAGGTTTTAAAAAATAGGGGAAAACATATCAAACAACTAATTAAGATAAAAAAGCTGGAAAAATAGAAAAGTTACTATGGGAGAACCTATTCAATACAATACAAGTTACTATGGGAGAACCTATTCAATACAATACCAAAGAACTAAAGAGTGGAACAATGGATAACTATCCAAAATAAGCCAATTAACTGGATAGAAAATAAAGGAATACACTATATTAATGATCTAATGAATACAAATAAGATAACATTTAAAGGTTGGCAGCAAGATCTGAATAGGGACCCAATAAATAATTGGGGTGAATGTTGGACTTAACCAGAGACATAACAAATGAACATATACTGTATGACTCATCCAATACAAATTAATTAACAGAATGTATTCTACTCGAGACAAAATAAAAATAATTAACAGTGCTATTTTAGATACATGTATTAAATGCCAAATAAAAAAATATTCCATCATCCACACCTTCTGAAACTGCACAAAAACTAACCTCTTATGAGACTTGGCTCTCAACAACTCTGTTACCCATACTGTAAATATAGAAGATTAACACCATCGCTCTGTCTCTTGCAAGACAGTAACTATGACACAGCCATAAAATACCCAACAAATAATGGATAATTTTACATCATTAATAATGAATAATGAAGAAACGAATACTAAAAAACTGGAAAGATACAAGACCACCTCCTCTAAATCAATGGAAATCAATGGTTTGTTTCTATAATAACCTAATCACTGTTTCCTGTATAGTGTTCTCTTTCCATCTTAGGGTGACTTCCTTTGTTCCAGAAATATTGGGGGATGGGGATCAGGGATGGGAGACGACTGAACCTGATAACCTTTAACCCCTTTAACCCCTTCCCAAAACACACACATTTGTTTCTGTACTTGTTTATATACTGTAAAGCCCAGCTTTTATATTGTAGTAATGATGTTTTGTGTGTGTGTGCGTGTGTGTGTGTGTGTGTGTGTGTGTATATGTATGTGTTTGTATGTATATATAATTTTTTTGTTCTGTTCGGTTATATTCACATGTTTGTATTATTATCAAATAATGGACATATATATATATGAATATGAAATCAACATTGTCACTGCAGAGTCAGCACAGTAACCTCGCTGAGGAGGCAGTCTGAGGCCCATCAGTCACATCATGCTAAAATGCAGCTTGGAATAGAACAAAAACAAGGTTTTGTATTTGGCCTCATCTAGCCTGGTCTGACAGACAACATTAGTCTTTTCATTGTTTTATTTTTGCTTACACCTATGCAGGCCTAGACATTATATACGAAATAAAAACTCTTCCTGCATTTGCCTCAAAGACCCCACTTTGAGAACATTTCACTACTACACCTGCCCAGCAACATTCCTTTCTGGCTACATGTTGGACAGTCAATAGAGAAGAATGGGTGATAAAGATAGGTAGTTGTAGAGAGGTGTGTAGAGAGAGAGATGTAGAGAGAGAGAGAGATGTGGAGAGAGAGATGTGTAGAGAGAGATGTGTAGAGAGAGAGAGATGTGTAGAGAGATGTGTAGAGAGATGTGTAGAGAGAGAGAGATGTGTAGAGAGAGATGTGTAGAGAGAGAGAGATGTGTAGAGAGAGATGTGTAGAGAGAGATGTGTAGAGAGAGATGTGTAGAGAGAGATGTGTAGAGAGAGATGTGTAGAGAGAGATGTGTAGAGAGAGATGTGTAGAGAGAGATGTGTAGAGAGAGAGATGTGTAGAGAGAGAGATGTGTAGAGAGAGAGATGTGTAGAGAGAGAGATGTGTAGAGAGAGAGAGATGTGTAGAGAGAGAGAGAGATATGTAGAGAGAGAGATGTGTAGAGAGAGAGAGATGTGTAGAGAGAGAGAGATGTGTAGAGAGAGAGAGATGTGTAGAGAGAGAGATGTAGAGAGAGGTGTGTAGAGAGAGGTGTAGAGAGATGTGTAGAGAGATGTGTAGAGAGATGTGTAGAGAGATGTGTAGAGAGATGTGTAGAGAGATGTGTAGAGAGAGAGATGTAGAGAGATGTGTGTAGAGAGAGAGATGTAGAGAGATGTGTGTAGAGAGATGTGTAGAGAGATGTGTGTAGAGAGAGAGATGTGTAGAGAGATGTGTAGAGAGATGTGTGTAGAGAGAGAGATGTGTAGAGAGAGGTGTGTAGAGAGAGATGTGTAGAGAGAGGTGTGTAGAGAGAGGTGTAGAGAGATGTGTAGAGAGAGGTGTGTAGAGAGAGGTGTGTAGAGAGAGGTGTAGAGAGAGAGGTGTAGAGAGATGTGTGTAGAGAGAGGTGTGTAGAGAGAGATGTGTAGAGAGGTGTGTAGAGAGAGGTGTAGAGAGAGAGGTGTAGAGAGATGTGTGTAGAGAGAGGTGTGTAGAGAGAGATGTGTAGAGAGAGATGTGTAGAGAGAGATGTGTAGAGAGGTGTGTAGAGAGAGGTGTGTAGAGAGAGGTGTGTAGAGAGAGGTGTGTAGAGAGAGGTGTGTAGAGAGAGAGATGTGTAGAGAGAGGTGTGTAGAGAGAGAGAGATGTAGAGAGATGTAGAGAGAGGTGTAGAGAGAGGTGTAGAGAGAGGTGTAGAGAGAGATGTGTAGAGAGAGAGATATGTGTAGAGACTCTAGAGAGAGATGTATAGAGAGAGAGAGGTGTGTAGAGAGAGAGAGATGTAGAGAGATGTGTAGAGAGAGATGTGTAGAGAGAGAGAGATGTAGAGAGATGTGTAGAGAGAGATGTGTAGAGAGAGAGATGTGTAGAGAGATGTGTAGAGAGAGAGAGATGTGTAGAGAGAGAGATGTGTAGAGAGAGAGATGTGTAGAGAGAGAGATGTAGAGAGATGTGTAGAGAGAGAGATGTAGAGAGATGTAGAGAGATATGTGTAGAGAGAGAGATGTAGAGAGATGTAGAGAGATGTGTAGAGAGAGAGATGTGTAGAGAGAGAGATGTGTAGAGAGATGTGTAGAGAGATGTGTAGAGAGAGAGATGTGTAGAGAGAGAGATGTGTAGAGAGAGAGATGTGTAGAGAGAGAGATGTAGAGAGATGTAGAGAGAGATGTGTAGAGAGAGAGATGTAGAGAGATGTAGAGAGATGTGTAGAGAGAGAGATGTAGAGAGATGTAGAGAGAGAGATGTGTAGAGAGAGAGAGATGTAGAGAGATGTAGAGAGAGATGTGTAGAGAGAGAGATGTAGAGAGATGTAGAGAGAGAGATGTGTAGAGAGAGAGAGATGTAGAGAGAGATGTGTAGAGAGAGAGATGTAGAGAGATGTAGAGAGAGATGTGTAGAGAGAGAGATGTAGAGAGATGTAGAGAGAGATGTGTAGAGAGAGAGATGTAGAGAGATGTAGAGAGAGATGTGTAGAGAGAGATGTGTAGAGAGAGATGTGTAGACAGACAGACAGATACCTTTAACCATTTCAGGAGTACAATCTCACATGTGACAGATTAAAGTGACAGATGTAAGTAAAAGTAAGCAAGTGACGTCACGATACTGTACAAATATAAATAATGACTTCTTACTCTTTCTGTTATGATCCTCAGCAACCACCTCTTTGTTAGGTAATGTTTCCTCACTGCCTGCAAAACAAACAAAAACGTGTTTAGCATAGGGTACACACAGAGCACCGGGGAGAGGTTTCATTTAGCTCTGCCCTCTGGTTCCAAAAATCTATACTTGACTATGGAGACTGGATGGTATTTTGCAGTAAACAACAGTAATTGGTGTTAAACAACATCAATAATTGAGGCAACAGTGGCTCAGGGGGTAGAGACAGTGGCTCAGGGGGTAGAGACAGTGGCTCAGGGGGTAGAGACAGTGGCTCAGGGGGTAGAGACAGTGGCTCAGGGGGTAGAGACAGTGGCTCAGGAGGTAGAGACAGTGGCTCAGGAGGTAGAGACAGTGGCTCAGGGGGTAGAGACAGTGGCTCAGGGGGTAGAGACAGTGGCTCAGGAGGTAGAGACAGTGGCTCAAGGGGTAGAGACAGTGGCTCAGGAGGTAGAGACAGTGGCTCAGGAGGTAGAGACAGTGGCTCAGGAGGTAAAGACAGTGGCTCAGGGGGTAGAGAAAGTGGCTCAGGGGGTAGAGACAGTGGCTCAGGAGGTAGAGACAGTGGCTCAGGGGGTAGAGACAGTGGCTCAGGAGGTAGAGACAGTGGCTCAGGAGGTAGAGACAGTGGCTCAGGAGGTAGAGACAGTGGCTCAGGGGGTAGAGACAGTGGCTCAGGGGGTAGAGCAGTTGCCTGCTAATCTGAAGGTTCCCGGTTCGATTCCAGCTCCTCCCGGCAGCGTGTCGATGAGTGAATGGGTGAATGTGAGGAACAAATTGTAAAGCGCTTTGGATAAAAGCTGCTTATCCCGCTTATTACATGGCTAACTTACTAACAATATACCTAATTCATTTTACATCGACAAGACGAGATCAAATGCAGACGCAGTTCTGTTCTGGCTCCGCTGTCATCGTCACACACACTCCGCTGTCAGTGCAGCAGGCAGGTGTGTCTGATTGGCTGCACTGATGCAGTGTGTCAGTGGGCTTGATTGCGAACAGCTGTGCACAGCGGCCATTATTGTTCGGCAGAGGTCCGTTATCGAGTAATAACGGACCTCTGATGAGCGCTATTGACCAATCACAAGCAAGCATTTCGGCGAATGTGAAAACGCCATGTAATAATGCTTTATATATATATTTATTCTCTCGCAAATATATCTATCCACACCTGTCTGTACTTACCTGCACATAATCCTTTTACATATCTCTAGATACTATATCTATATCTGTACATATCCTACTCTTACTAGTTACACTGCTGGCCAGTAGGACTACTACGGTACTACTACCAAACTGTCTTTATACCTATATCACTGTACATATTATACTACAACTCTGTACATACATCTGATTAGCACACTCAGTAGTACTCATTTGTAAATGTACCCAGTTTAACACATTCAGCGCCATGCCCGACTATAGTCGGGTTATCTCGCCAGCGGTTGAGCGCCAGAATCCCAGAAAATGTCATTGTTTTTGCTTTTATTCGATTTTAATATTCTATACAGTCTCATAGACCTCTGTGTATTATTGGGACTCATTCTGAGACCTCGAGATTGCAATGCCGGCCGAATCCTGCTAAGTAGCAGTATCGCCTACCATTTGAAACCTTATTTCACACTGTGTGTTACATTTTATATGGTCCGGGCGGAGAATGGGACCCGGGCAAGTGAAATGCTTCATTCGAGCCACTTGGAACGCGTCCAGCACACTTGATGCATAGTTTGTCCCATTTCATGTCAGGGACCCGATGGACATCAATACTGGAAATCGCGATCAGACAATTGGAATATTCATTTTGGAATACCCCCCCCCCCCCCCCCTCCGCCCCCAAGTGACACTGGCACTGCACTGCACTGGTCTTTACTGGAACTCTGCACTTTACACTTTATATATATATATTAGGGATGCTCGATATTGGCTTTTTTACCGATACCGATATACCGATATTGTCCAACTCTTAATTTCCGATACCGATATCAACCGATATCGATATATGCAGGGTTTCCCCCCCCAAAAAATGGAATAATTTCAGGTAATTAACATTACATATCTCTTGTTGTGGAATTAACACAACATTATGCATACTTTTGACAATAAATTTAATCTGAATTTGTTCTTACTTGCTTGCCTGGGTAAATAAAGGTTATAGAAATGTAAAAAAAAAAAAAGAATAAAAAATTTGAAAACCGATACCGATATTTTCCGATATCACATTTTAATGCCGATAATATCGGACATCCCTAATATATATATATATATATATATTAGTGCTGTCAAACGATTAAAATATTTAACTCGATTAATCGCATGATTGTCCATAGTTAACTCACGATTAATCGCAAATTAATCGCATTTTAAATGTTTTTACCTTAAAGGTCCCATGCATTATAAATGTCATTTTTCAGTCTCTAGCATTGTATTATAGTAATAGGAGTTCGTATCAATGTGTTTTTGGGCCTAAATACTATATTGGCGAATTCCTCAGTTACAGCCCATCCCCTCTTTGCCTCTAGTAAATCAGGTCATTTTGATTTGACGTCCCGGAGCACGTCACTGGGCGCTGTTGATAGCGCACAGTGATGCGATTGGCTCTGTGGTTTTAGCTAATGCCCGCCCCCATTCTTGCTACCTACAGCCGACACCTACTACCTAGAAACAGGAATGCCGTCACTCGCCTATATTCCACGATGAGCACACCCCGCAGAACATGTTCCGTTCCTGGCTGTAAAGCTACTAAGACGTCTTTGCACAGTTTTCCCGTTGATGCCGAACTTCGCCAACAATGGAACAAGTTCGTTTTTGGCGACCCTCCAAGTTCCGTCGCAACGTCTAATACTCGGGTTTGTACTGCACATTTTTCCACCGAGGACGTTACCAATCAAGGTATTTTTGATGCTGGCGTGGTATCCATGTTGGTGCTAAACAAAGGAGCTGTACCTTCAATACGCGACCCGACACAAATAGTAAGTAGATATGTCATAATTAGCCATCTAACTTACTGACTGTTGCTAGCTACGTTCACTGTTTGTATGTGTGAGGGAACATTGGGGGTTGGGTGAGATATGTTATCATAAATACAATCTAACGTTATAGTATATAACTGCTGCTCTTTATAAAGTAACGTTATAGAAAACTATTGAAGCAAGCTAGTCATAACTTCTAAATAAAAGAACACAACTAGTGAGAGGTAAACAAGGTAACGTTATATTTTGTGGCTTGGATTATATTGTAATTGTTTTACTATTTGGTCATTCTTAGGCCACAAGTTCCAGCGCCAATGTACGCCTTTCTCCTGCTTCAAGGGACTTCAGTTGCCAGACAGACAACCCAAAGATACGTTCTGTTGGTACACAGCTTTCTATGAAAACACTACGTTCACATGTCAAGAGTCAAGGTAGGTTTGTAACTCTATGTGATGTAATGTAATAATGTGACCCAGAATTGTTTAGATTGGCCCTTTCACCCACCGCTTTCACCCAAAGCTGTAAAGGAATGTGGATCACCCACTTTCAAAACATCTCTCAAGGGACACCTACGGGAGACTGCAATTCAACACTGGCCCCTGTAAATATCCAACCCCCTCCAATGTACAGTCATTTACCTAGTATGGTTTTGTCAATAGTCCAATGTACAATTTTGTTTGTTTGTATAGTGTCTCCCCCCCCCCCCCTCAATGTACAGTTTTACTTGTTTATACAGTGTGCCCCCCCCCCCCCACCTCCAATGTAAATTACCCAGTATGGTTGTCAATATACAGTATATATACAGTATATACAGTCAAATGTATATACTCCCTTTTCTTGACTCCTTCAGTATCACAAACAGTACTGTATTTGCAAATCAAATCTGGTATGTCATAAATGTATAGATGTAGCAGTACTGACTATCTGTATGTCATGTATGTCATATATGTCCTGATGAATTGAAAATGGGGGACCCTGATGTAAACAAGACGAAAGATTATTCATCTGTGTGTGTGCGTGTGAGTGTGTGAGTGTGTGAGTGTGTGAGTGAGTGTGTGAGTGAGTGAGTGAGTGAGTGAGTGAGTCAGTGAGTGAGTGGGTGGGTGAGTGAGTGAGTGAGTGAGTGAGTGAGTGAGTGAGTGAGTGAGTGAGCAAAGTTATCAATAAATCCCTTGTTTGACTAAACTATGTTTTGTAAATAGGTGTTCAGGCGAAAGTCGTGTCTGTATCTGTTGGGGTTGGGACCCAAAATACTGGATACTGGTCTAATCAACAGGGACCATCCACGTCAACACCTGTGAAGGGGTTTAGACCCAGTAAAAGACCACGACTGGAGTCTGATGACGATGAAGTGACCTACAGCTCGATCGATGTTCCAGAGCCGCAGGATTCCACTTTCAACATTGACTCTTTGATGAGCGAGCCCTCAATTCTAGCGTAAGTTAGTTGTTACAAACATCTCCATGGCCCGTAAAAATAGAAAAGCTGTATAGTTGTGCCGTGTTATTTATTTGTGTTTTTCTCGAGCAGGGAACCGTCAAAACCAATCTATGAGGTCCAGAAATACATCGTTTACGAAGACAGTCTACTGGAATTATTTCAACAGTGTCCGGTGTGCGATGCTCGATGTCATATCAACAAAACTACGCGAGGGACCTTCTTGGCTGTCTCCCAAGTTTGCCCCGGTTGTAAATACAGCCGTAAGTGGGCAAGTCAGCCTCTCATCGGGAGCACACCAGCTGGAAATATTCAGCTTTCTGCAGCAGTTTTTTTCACTGGCTCATCTTTCACCCAAATGGAGAAGGTATTTGATTTGATTGATTTGATTGACAAGTCAGATATACATTATGTTTTTGTTTGTGATTCACACGTGCATATTAACAAAGCGTTATTCATTTATTCTTTTAGGTCCTAAATGCGTTACACGTCTCCACAATAAAGTACAGAGCGTTTCGGGAACACGCCAAGAAGTTCTTGGAACCCGCTGTTCTCAGCATGTGGTCTAAGGACCAAGAGGTTACCCTCGCCAGATTAAGCCAGAAAGAGACGGTGATAATCGGCGGTGACATGAGAGCCGATTCTCCAGGTTAGAAAAAGCTCCCCAATGTCAGATTTCTACTTTATGAATACATTTTTAATATTGCACTACATTGATTGAAATTGTTATTATTATTTTCAACAGGCCACAGTGCTAAGTACGGAAGTTACTCTGTGATGGAACTCGCCACCAATCATGTCATAGACGTCCAACTAATTCAGGTAATTAACAAGTCTGAAGAGACACCGCACCCTTCATTGTGCTCAAACGAACACAAAGCTCTCGGTCTTGAATCGCTGTAGGTGTGAAGTGGTCTGGCTGGCTGTGTGTGTGAGCGGGGGTTAGGAAATGGAAATTGTGGGATGGTGGAATTTTGAAAAGGCTATTTCATTGCTCTTCCCTTCCTTGTACCTCAACAGAGCAATGAGGTGGGAGGCAGCTACCATATGGAATTAGAGGGCTTGAGGAGAAGCCTCGCTCTTCTGAACGACCGATCGGTGACCTTGGACTGTATTGTCACAGATCGTCACCCGCAGATTCAAAAGTACCTGAGAGATCTGGGCATCAAACACTTCTACGATGTGTGGCACGTGGCCAAAGGTATGTCGAAAGGCATCCCACATTCAATCCCACCCCTCCTACCAACCCCCCCCCCCCCCCACCCACCCAACCACCTCCAATGTACAGTCCCCCCCCACCCCCACCTACCCAATCCTAATGTATATACTCTTTTCTTTCTGGACTCTTTTTGTATCACAAACAGTACTGTAATTGCAAATCTGGTATGTCAAAAAATGTATAGATGTAGCAGTACTGTCTATCTGTATGTCATGTATGTCATACGACTGTTATGTAATGTTATGTTATGTAATTCAAGGTCTGTCTAAGAAGCTAGACAAGGTTGCACAAGCGAAAGACTGCAAGGTGATAAAAAAATGGCGCCCACACATATCAAACCACCTCTACTGGACTGCTGCCACATCGAAGACAGCCGCTGAGAGGGTGGCTAGGTGGAAGTCATGTCTCAATCACATGATGAATGTACATGAACACGACGAAGAACCACTCTATCCGCGTTGTCTTCATGCTGACCGTGTATCGAGAGATAGTAGCAAGTGGGTTAAACCTGGTATGTCTGTCTGTCTTTCATCATGAATATATACTCAACATATTTATTTATGTCCTCATTCTAGATTGGTGTGATTTACAAATGTATACTTGCTTGAATAATTCTAATCTACTGTAATATACTCTAATGAAATATCTGAATGCAATTTCTTTTTTACTTTAGACTCAAAACCGGCCCACCAGCTCGAGAAGGTTTTGCTAAACACAAGGATCATCAAAGATGTCGCCAAACTAAGTCCACACCATCAAACGTCTTCATTGGAGTCCTATCACAGTGTGATTTTACGTTTTGCCCCAAAAAACGTTGTTTTTTCATACATAGGAATGCTTTGCAGGTATTTTATATTGTGTACAAATGACTAATTATGGACTCCTGATTTGTCAAATAACTCATTATGTTGCATTAGATAACCTCAGATCAACTACAAATATATTGCTTGTGCTTATTGAAATTTTCCTTTCAGACTATACCTAGCTGCAATGCATTTCAATGAAAACTCAAATCGCCAGCAAGCCACAAACGCTTCGGGAGCTCCGGCTTACAAGATGAGTTTTCCAAAGGCCAAAAAGGGTGGACACACAATTAAACCAAGGAAAATCCGAGCGACAGTCAGTAAGTCAAAATATCAACATTTATTATTGCACACACATGACCTATATAAATAGAAAAATATTTCCACTTACAGTGGAAATGCATTAATAACAATAAATTGAATAAATAATAACCTTTTTAACATGACAAAACAAATAACAATTTCTCATTTACAGACTATGTCAACCAGCTCATGGAGCTCCTGTTTGACTCCGTCCTTCGTGACCCCCAACCATATATCCAGGTGGTAGAGGCGATTCCCATCCCAGAACATCTGTGCGCACAGTTCGACAGGCCTTCCATGGAAGAAGCGGTTTCCGCCTATGTGTCACGCTTCAATCTTGTACCGGTCTGAAGCCAGTATAGACACCATCAGCATCCGGAAATTCGGTGCGGATTCGAACCACTACACAGGAAGGGATTACTACCCTCACTCTGCGGCCTAAGTATCCCCAACACCACGCGACAAAGCACCTGTACGCGATATATCTGAAACGGCTAAAGAAAAAGAAGTATTATATTTATGCACAAATAAAATTAAAAAAAAGCTGGGAAATAACCATTTGTCATGTCATGTCATTGGACAGTAGCAAGCATTGATTATATGTGATGTGCAATAAGGATTAGATCGTGTTTGCAAGAAAGATTAGTATAGTCTGAGAGATGCAAGATGGAGAAACACCTGTAAAAAAATATATAAATCTGTAATAAATATTATTTACTTATTGATTCCGCTTTCTGGTATCCGGCCAAAATCTGCCTTGTAGATATTAGTTGCCATTTGGATGGTATAGGGGTTGAAGCACACTGGATCCAATCCCGGATGATCAACCATGCACAGTAGTCCAGTTGGTTCCTGGTTAATTCGACGTCTGACCTATATATATAGAAAATTAAATCGTTAGCCATATGCATGGTTTTCAGTGCTACCAAGATGCAAGGTTGTGTTACTACTTTACCTGTGGAACTTCCATGCAGCATACATTCTCAGCCTCTGTTGGCATCCGTTCACAATTTCCGCACGTGCACCTAGTAGATTGATTTGAGGGTGAATGAAATTATCAATCAATGATCAAAATTGCTACAATACAGTACTGCTCAATACCAACAACTGCTATGATGGAGACCAGAGAAAGACTTTCGTCTTGTTTACATCAGGGTCCCCCAATTTCAATTCACCGTAACATATATATAGATAGACAGTACTGCTACATCTCTATATTTATGACATACCATATTTGTATTGCTACAATACAGTACTGCTCAATACCAACAACTGCTATGATGGAGACCAGAGAAAGACTTTCGTCTTGTTTACATCAGGGTCCCCCAATTTCAATTCATCGTAACATATATATAGACAGTACTGCTACATCTCTATATTTATGACATACCATATTTGTATTGCTACAATACAGTACTGCTCAATACCAACAACTGCTATGATGGAGACCAGAGAAAGACTTTCGTCTTGTTTACATCAGGGTCCCCCAATTTCAATTCATCGTAACATATATATAGATAGACAGTACTGCTACATCTCTATATTTATGACATACCATATTTGTATTGCTACAATACAGTACTGCTCAATACCAACAACTGCTATGATGGAGACCAGAGAAAGACTTTCGTCTTGTTTACATCAGGGTCCCCCAATTTCAATTCATCGTCAAGTACCGTTATTTCGGCAACCGTTAGACTAACGGTGGAATCAACTAACCAATCGTAAACTATTTGTAAGCCTCGATCGCTGTTGTTTGGGGGGGGTGTCAGTACAATCTAACGTTAGTGTGTGTTTTCGACGGGCCGCGACAGAAGTACACAACCATTAGATAACAGTAACTAACAGTGCAATCAATCAACTTACCAATCGGAAACGATGTAATGTAAGCCTCGCTGTAGCAAATCGACTTCTTCTTCTTCTTCTGAATCATACTGTGGGTCGCTCTCTGGATCCCAAACATAATGTACAGCCATGTTGTATTAGTTAGTAAAATCGGTATATGTTTTTGCGTGTCGAAATAAAAACCTGAAACCTGAGACCTTCACCTGGATGGAATGACGGGGAGATGGGCGGAGCTATTTGGTGGGTGGCTGTCACTCAAAGCATTCTGCTAGTATGGGTGGAGCCAAGCCAATAATAGCCTGCTTTCATGAGGCTGAAAAATGCTGGTTTTGAGTACAAGATTAGAAATATAAAACAATGATTATTTTTGGAATAAAAATTACAGATGTGTTACATAGACTCACAGGAATTGTGTAAAGTTGCCCAAATAGTGCTAGGAATAGCACTGCATAGCACCTTTAAACAGATCTTTTTCAAGTTCCAAGTTTTAATACTCTTATCAACATGCGAGTCAACAAATGCTTGCTTTATGCAGCCATTTAACACAAAAGGATGACCCTCATGCATTGTAAATTTGCATCAAATTCAAAACAGAGTGATGCACAAAATAACTTAAAAGAAAATAATAATTTAAAACAATGAATAAAGTGTGCATGAAATAATAGGGGAAAGAAAACGTTAGGAACTTGTTACATTCACACACACAAGGGCTGATTAATCACACCCCCCCCCTCTCTCCCTCACACACACACTCTCCCAGCTCTCTTTCTCTCTTGCCCCTTCCTCATCTCTCTCACCCCCCTCTCTCTCTATATCTCTCACACACACACACACACACACACACACACACACACACACACACACTTCAGAAACAAACATAGTATCAATGAGAGCATCAATAATACACCTGAGTGAAGTCTAGTAAAAAAAAAAAAAAAAAAAAAAGTTTTTTTTTTTTTTTTTAGTTAATCTTGATTTAAAAAAATTAGTGACATTAATAGAATCGGGAGTTAACGCGATATTAACGCGTTAACTTTGACAGCCTTAATATATATATATATATATATATATATATCACAAAACGACCTGCCCCCCCTTTGATGCCTTCATGATGAAACATAATACCTATTATATACCTTTGATTTGGAAATAGTATCGTGTCCAGCGAGCAACGCAAACGACTTTCGCAAAATGCACATAGCGCTCCATAACTCAGCTTCCAGGAAACTATACAATATTCACCACGGGATATCACGTGAACGTATACATGAAAAAATTAACAATTCTTTACATGTTGGACGAGAGATAGTGACTGTCAAATGAGCCATAGTATTGTCTCCATAGCTATAATATAGAATATAGATATAGCTCTGCAAACATCGTGAAACACCGTGAAAATGCCATTTTTGTTTAAGCGTGGCCACAGGCAGCGCAGATGGGGCAATAGCGTGGCGCTGACAGTGTTAATCACCTGTACATTGTATATTGCTGTTGCACTTTACTGTTACGTTTGCACTCTGGTTGGATGCCAACTTCTTTTCGTCGTACTGTACTTGTGCTGTATGATAACAATATATTTAAATGTAATGTAATCTAATTCTCTCTCTAAAGCACATTTGCTCAATGTTGATTAGAAGGTGTTTTGAACCAGGGGGCGGGGCTAGGGGAATATCACTGATATTTCCTTTAACCATTTGATCTATATCCTGGAACTTAAAGGGGCACTTCACCAAAAAAAACAATGCCGATTTATTTAGCACATAATCTCACACAGTGTCCCTTTAACTCTCGGTCGAAGAGATGATGAAGACAAAGTTGCTTTGTGATGAAGATCACCCTGTACATACAGAAATATAACATAATGCCGTAGGGCTACATTATATACCTACCCTCCATAGCTCTGCGCTGACAGGCTGCACCGGAGGATCGCCTCTGTAGATCTCCTCTATGGCCATCTTCCAGAACTGCATCCGCATCAAGCCAATGGTCTTCTGGGAAACGGAGTCCTTCACCTTGGGGAGAAAGAAACACAAGACAAAGAGTTTGACAAGCCACTTTGGAAAGGACTACTACCCCTTATGAGATAGTTAAAAAAGAACACGCCAACATTATGGGGAAAAACTGCACTACAGTCTTCTCCAGAGTCAGACAGATAGATACCAATTTCCTCTCTGTGCGTTCAGTAGAAAGCTATCCGGCTGCAAGCTAGCCTAGCTTAGCACAAATGAATAGAATCAGATACAGACCACTAGCCTAGCTTAAAACTCTGGAAGAGGTGTTTTTGGCCAACAGCTAGGTTTTAAAATTTCTATTTATCTGCTTAGTGCTTATGATATAGTAAAGGTTTATGTTTCTATTTGCATATGACATGGTAAATACAACCTGTGAAAATAACCCTTATATTTCCATTTTATGGAAGAGTTTCCACGTTTAATTACACGTAATAAGCATGTCATTTAATGGTTGAGTCAACACAGTCCTCACTCTTGATGGGCCGATGATGTCGATGAAAAAATATGAATCCCTGTTGCTATTTCCTCATCTACATCATTTCACTGAGCTGTAATTAACACAACACCAGGATTCAGTGTCCTCTGATCATCACTGGAGGACATATGCAAAAAAACTTAATTATTTTGTGCAAAACTGTTTCAAGTTTTGGAATATGTGTGAAATGATGTGTAAAATAAATCACCCTTGTTTTTGGGTGAAGTGCCCCTAAACAACGTTGTTGTGAAGGATCAGATTAAACCGAATATATATATTTATTTATATATATATATTTAATTGTATTTGTATATCGTTTGATATCCCCTGTATATTCCTTGTACAATATGCACTGAATATCCCTTTAGTCTACTAAACAACCCATAATAGTTTCATTCTACCATTGGACGAGAACCTGGCGCCAGGTTGCCATACCCCTAGGTCCAAGTTCAATCGTGCCGCCCAACATGTCGTGGCAAGCCCCGGTTCCGCGCAGGAATATGTCGGGCGAAATACGAATGGTACTATTTGTTCATAGCGCATATATATATGGCGCAAGTAAAGTAGAACTTTCTTTTAGTCCAGTTCTTTACCCTCCAACAGAGTGACAGACGCAAAGCCTCCCCATGACGCACGTGTGGTGTAGTAAGGCCTACTTGGCCCCAGAATAGGCATTGAGATATCGTGTAGATTAATAACTGAATAGTCATAGTTTGGCACTATACCGTCGAGTTGGACGTATTCTATTAAGCTAATAATAGTCTATTTATGTATGGTGCATCGTTCGGTTAGAGTTCTAAAGTTATCAGTACCCCCATCGTTCCTGACGTTATCTGGACGCTTAACCAGGCTGAGCAGACCCCTAGTGGTGCTTGCATCCGAGGAGCTCCGGGCCAGGGCGACCGGACCTGTATATTGGATTACTCTACCCGGACGACGGCGAGCCTTCCACGGCTTGGATTATGCTTTGGGTGCTTTGATTATTCCATGGATAAAGGCCAACACTGCGGAGTGTTGGAACTACCCCCCGGAGAGGACTCCAGGTGAGACGGCGCTCTACACCAGTGAGGTCGCCTCACGTCTCTCCGTTGTGGACCGGCAGCTACCGTCCACAGAGGGTCCAGCTGTATTCGTCTGCGGACCGAGGTTCTGTGGGCACCGTGTTCAAGACTTTGAATTCTCCCAAGACACCGTCGGCCAGATGGGATACCGCCAGCGGCTCCTCTAACCCCCCCCCTCCTACTGTCTTACAACCAGCGGGACCCCCCCCCCCCTTAGTGTATCCAGCTATAATCATTTAAGTACCATCGCTATCGTTTCCTAAATATTCCAGGTTGTATACTTACTCCCTGCGTAACCAGAGATTGGACATTCAATGTTGATTTACCTACGAATACTCATTTGCCATAAAAGTGCATATTTCATATTTCAAATCATAAATGTAATTAAGTGAACGTTGTATATACCTTTTGCTATATTAAACCTTCGATTTGGTACATTTGTGTGGATTCGTTTCATCAGGTGGGAAAGTGTTCATCATACTTATATCATGTACTGGATGGCCAGAAGTTAAAGTACAAGAGGTAGTGATATTAAATATCATATCTAACAATACAGTCAGGGAATTGTACCCCTCAGTTACAAACGTGCTTATGCCATGTAGTTTAACTAGTCTACCTGGTCCTCATTCCAAACGACCCCTAAACAACGTGCTTATGCCATGTAGTTTAACACGGTCTACCTGGTCCTAATTCGAAACCACCGGAAATCTTACTAATAGCACATTTAAATTGTGCCCAGCCCCAGACACATTCCAAGTGTGCGCTGGATGTGTAAGAATACCTGCCTGAGCCAGCTCTACGTTGAAGGCTCTCAGGGCCAGGGAGGAGCGGCGGGTCTCCTCCGGTAGGAGGAGGGAGGACACATAGCCGTCATAGTCTCGCGACCTGAGGAGGAGAGACAACTGATTGATTGAAAACTTTATTAACAGATTGCAGAATGGGTACAATACAGTACGGCTCAATACACACAATATTTTATATCATTTGAAAGCCCTAGTTGTGATCTTTAATATGGTACCGAATATGAGGTACTTTGAAATGCCCAGTAAATGTGTCAAGTCAAGTCAAGAGTCAAGAGTTTTATTTGTCACGGCATACAAGTATACAATGAAATGCGGGGGGTCTTGCCCGCAACGATTGTGCATAATACAATAGTAATATATAATAAGAATCCAATAGAACGACATTGTGCAATAAAACAAGTAAACAAAGTAGGGCATATCGGTATATGTACATGAGTTATTTACAGAGCATGGTAGGACATGCTAGGTCCTGTGGTAGTGCAATACACTGTTAGCTACGGATGAGGCACTGGGTCTTTATGTACACTACACTGCTATACAATGCTATAATACAATCTCAAGTTATACTATACTATTCTTAAAGTGACCTTTCCTTTTGTAAGGTGACCATAAGTGTGAGCGTGTGCAGCATGAGTGTGTGTGTGCTCATGTTAAAGTGGCTGCTAGTGTGTGAGCGTGTACAGTGTGTGTGTTGTGTGTGTGCTCATGTGTGCTTGTGTGTGGAGAGTTCAGTGTTCAAGGCTCTGATGGCCTGGGGGAAGAAGCTGAGCCGAAGTCTCTCTGTCCTAGTTGCTGGTGTTCGCAGGCGTTTGCCTGACCGCAGCAGCTTGAACAGGCTGTTGTTGGGGTGGTGAGGGTCTTTCATTATTCTGCAGGCTCTGGATTTGCACCTCTTGTTGTATAGGACCTGCAGGGGTGGTAGTGCAATACCTGTGGTACGCTCGGCTGAGCGCACCACTCTCTGTAGGGCCTTCTTGTCCTGTGCCGTGCTGTTTCCATACCAGGCAGTGATGTTTCCAGTCAAGATGCTCTCTACAGCTCCGGAGTAGAAGGACTGGAGTATCTTCCCAGATACTCTGAACTTCCTTAACTGTCTCAGGTGGTAGAGGCGCTGCTTCGCCTTTTTTACGACTGAGTCTATGTGTGTTGTCCATGTCAGATCCTCTGAGATGTGGACCCCCAGGTACTTGAAGCTGCTCACCCTGTCCACGGTAGCCCCGTTTATCCTCAGTGGTGTGTGTCCCCTGCTGTCTCCTCCTAAAATCCACGATCAGTGTAATAACAAACCCATGAGGTTCTGGTTCTGGAAGGGCCAGATTTGGAACAATAGGCCCCAGAAGGTTAAGGGGATGCAGACCAGAGAAAGACTTTCGTCTTGTTTACATCAGGGTCGCCAACTTTCAATTCATCATGGTACAGTTACTATCTGGCGTCCCAGATAGGATGGCAATTATAATGTACATGCACAACTTGGGTAACAGGGGAATTACACCCATTTTAATTATTTACTGTACGGTATTTGTGAACATGCACCACTCTCCAACAACTGGAAATACAAGAGAGAATGTGTGAATGTCTGGGGCTGCTTCATAGACAAATGAATGGGACACTGACTTTATGGAGACATACAATGTGGAATTAAGTTACTTAGTATTTACTACTAACAGATCTGGACCATAACTTAAAGCTCATTTGGCACAAAGCAGAGCAAACAAACGTTTACTGTATGGACAATACATACTCCATAATATGAGGAGATAGCTATTGGTGCATTGTTTACAAATATTGATTGACAGTCCAAAAGAACACAGTGCAAAATCCAAGCCAATTTGTACACGCACAAGACATTCTCATACACCTTTGCGCGCGCACACACACACACACACACACAAATCTAATGAGACACAGCTGGTGGCAAACGTCATCAAACAAGATACCAATCTCATTGAAACCTACCTCACGAGTTGCATGCAGTATTTCTCATTGGGATGTGGTTCTGTGGAGAGGCACTGCCTCTGGATGCAAACAGCGTGAGGCAACAACACCCTTCTTTGGAGAGAATAATGAAACAGCGAACGTTTTATAGATACCGATAATAATAATAACCCATACGTGCCGCTAATGCCAGTTGTCATGTTGACAACGACAACAACATACCCTTCAACGTCAACTTTCACCCCAACTCGGTGCCACACAGATACTGTTCCTCCATTGCGCTTTTTTTGGGTTCCGCCTTTTTACACAATGTAACATGAATCGCCTATTATTAACTATTGAATTCACCATGACCGCGTAGATAAACTGCGAATAATACGGATGAAATGTCACGTTTACGTTGATCAAAACCGTTGCAAGATCCAATCAATCGCGCTGGTGTGTGAAGTAAACAAACAGCATGTGATCCGGGTCACATGGCTGCACGTCCTCCTGGCTGTGTGTGTGGATGACAGTCAGCAGTGTGGATGACCCACACTTTCAGTTTCATACTTTTCAAGTTTTGTCATATGGCAAAACTCCCAGTCAATTATCAACTCTGTGTGCTCCTGCTATGGCTCGGCGTGTGGCTTTCAGAGACCAACAACACAAGGTAGGGGATTCTAGATAGCTGCTAACCTTCTTTAACCAACACGACATTACACTAAAGCCGCAGCCACACTGGTGCAACTTCCTACATAGGCAGCGTTGTATACGTGTAGCTAGTCGACTTTAAGGCTAGCTCAGGAATGCAATGAAATGACATGTTGTGCAGTATTCAATTCAGTGGTAAATTCAGAGTTTAACAGCATGTGTTTAGCCCCCCCCCCCTCTCTCTATCTCCCTCTCTCTCCCTCTCTATGTGGCACACGATTCATTGAAAATGGGGGACCCTGATGTAAACAAGACGAAAGTCTTTCTCTGGTCTGCGACTGCATCCCCTTAACAATTGTGTGTATTGAGCTGTACTGTACAGTGTATTGTACCCATTCTGTAATCTGTTAATAAAGTTTTCAATCAATCAATCACACACACTGTCTTTATTAGATTAGATTGGATTATTCTAATGTATTGTCATCATACAGCACAAGTCCAGTACAACGAAAAGATATTGGCATGATCTAACCGGAGTGTAACCGTAAAGTGCAATAGCAATATACAGTGCAACAAGTGATTCAATGGAATTCATATAACGAAGCTAACTGCGTAATTATGCTAATCTAATGTATACAGTATTATCATCATGTACAGTGATATACTTAGTAAGCCATACTGGCCAGCCCAATGGTAGGCTATAACTAATGAGAGTAGACTGGGCTATACAGATACAAATGCAGTGTACAGTGCACAGAGTGGGTACATACATTACAGGCATGTAAACATGAATATATGCAGATATATTCGTACAGTCATATATAGATAAATATATGGTAGATACAGTGTTATTGTACATGCTATTATACAGTTTTGTATGGGTAGACTATAGATTGAGGTAGGTAGTTATGTGTAAGGCAGTTGTAGGCAGTGAAGGCAGTAGACACTAGGTATTGATTGAGTATCGTCAACAGAGTTCAGAGTCCATACAGGATTGTGGCAACAGAGCCTAGAGTAGACAATGGAGTTCAGAGTTTATAAACTTTATACGGTATGGTGTGTGTGTGTGTGTGTGTGTGTGTGTGTGTGTGTGTGTGTGTGTGTGTGTGTGTGTGTGTGTGTGTGTGTGTGTGTGTGTGTGTGTGTGTGTGTGTGTGTGTGTGTGTGTGTGTGTGTGTGTGTGTGTGTGTGTGAGAGAGATAGAGGGGGTGGGGGGGTTGAGACCAGGGGGGGCTGTCATGGTACAGAGTTCAGTGAGATGACAGTTGAGGGGAAGAAGCTATTCCTGAGCCTGCTTGACTTGAAACAGAGATTCTATAGTATTCCTATAGAGGGGAGGAGGGCAAACGGTCAGTGATTGGGATGAGAGCTGTCCTTGACAATGCTGCGTGCCTTCCTCAGACACCCCTTGTGATGAACAGTCTCAATTGCAGGGAGTGATGTACCGGTGATGCGTTGGGCGATTTTCACCCCCCTCTGCAGTGCTTTCCGGTCCGAGGCAGTGCAGTTGCCGTACCAGACTGTGATGCAGTTATCTGACCTGAGGCTGCCTGTTGCCACTGTGACTGGACTTACATTATATTTTATCCATTTGTGTCAAAATCAACCTCATGAGTTTCACTGAATCCTGGGTTAATAGCAGAGTTCCTGACTAGTAAGCTCTATTGAGCTACCAGGATGTGCTCCTCTCAGGGCAGACGGATCAGCTGATGGCTCCGGTAAAACCAGAAGTGGAAGTTTGTGCGTTTATATTTAAACAACGCCACCATTGTGAGTCACTGCTCTGCTAACCTTGAATATCTTCTGGTTAAATGTCAAGCTTTCTATCAGCCCAGGCAGGGGCCCTGACAGGGGCGTGCACACAGACACCAGGCAGGGGCATGGCACAGAGACAATTTGGGGGGCAGGGGCTCAAGCTACAAAAAGGGCACATAACCCACCAAGACCCAGTGTTCATATTTGACTAAATACTTATTTTTTTTGCTCAAGCCCCCCTTCGGCCCTATCTGTGCACACCCCTGAGCCCAGGCAATGTACAACTGCTATTGTCTGCAGTATACATCCCGCTGGATGCAAAAGTGCTAGTGCCAAGCTAGAAATGAAGGAACTGCATGCTGCCATTAGCAAGCAACATAACTCACGCCCCCAGAGGCAGCCTTTATCATTGCATGAGATTTCGATCACTCCAACCTGAAGACTTTGCTCCGCAAAATTTCACCAGCAAGTCTCTCGCCCCACAAAAGGAGATAAGACATTAGACCACGTTTACACCAACATAGCTGATGCATACAAAACCACCTCCCTTTGTCCCTTCTACCAAAGTACACCCCACTCATCAAACATGTGAATCCCTCAATCAGAACAGTCATAATGATTGTGGCCTGAGGGGACAGACTCTGAGCTGAGGGGACAGACTCTGAGCTGAGGGGGCCCCTCCCTCTCTCCCCCACCAAGTCTGCTCTCCCTACTGGCCTCCAACCCCTCCCTCTCTTCCCCACCAAGGCTGCTCTCCCTGCTAACCTCCAACCCCTCACTCTCTCCCCCACCAAGGCTGCTCTCCCTGCTAACCTCCAACCCCTCACTCTCTCCCCCACCAAGGCTGCTCTCCCTGCTAACCTCCAACCCCTCACTCTCTCCCCCACCAAGGCTGCTCTCCCTGCTAACCTCCAACCCCTCACTCTCTCCCCCACCAAGGCTGCTCTCCCTACTAACCTCCAACCCCTCCCTCTCTCCCCCACCAAGTCTGCTCTCCCTGCTAACCTCCAACCCCTCACTCTCCCCCACCAAGGCTGCTCTCCCTGCTGACCTCCAACCCCTCACTCTCTCCCCCACCAAGGCTGCTCTCCCTGCTAACCTCCAACCCCTCACTCTCTCCCCCACCAAGGCTGCTCTCCCTGCTAACCTCCAACCCCTCACTCTCTCCCCCACCAAGGCTGCTCTCCCTGCTAACCTCCAACCCCTCACTCTCTCCCCCACCAAGGCTGCTCTCCCTGCTAACCTCCAACCCCTCCCTCTCTCCCCCACCAAGGCTGCTCTCCCTGCTAACCTCCAACCCCTCACTCTCTCCCCCACCAAGTCTGCTCTCCCTGCTAACCTCCAACCCCTCACTCTCTCCCCCACCAAGGCTGCTCTCCCTGCTAACCTCCAACCCCTCACTCTCTCCCCCACCAAGGCTGCTCTCCCTGCCGGCCTCCAACCCCTCACTCTCTCCCCCACCAAGGCTGCTCTCCCTGCCGGCCTCCAACCCCTCCCTCTCTCCCCCACCAAGGCTGCTCTCCCTGCTAACCTCCAACCCCTCACTTTCTCCCCCACCAAGTCTGCTCTCCCTGCTAACCTCCATATAATATACAACAATATACTATGCTTGGAACCCACATGTCTCAAAAAGATTGATATGGTCCTTTGGTTGTTGAGTTGAGTTGAGTTCTAACACCCGGATGAGGTTTATATTCTTGTGTGGTGAATCTATCGCCTACGTGTTGTTATGGAGACCCCCTGATTCACGCTCCAGGTGACATCATCACAGACGTGTGGCTTCTCTTATGATTTCCTGCTTTAGGAAAGAGTGATGCATGTAATAATAATAATAATAATAATAATAACTTGGTTTTGTATAGCCCCTTTCATAAGACCCAAGGTCGCTTTACATAGGGCGAAAAACAACAATAACAAACGAGGTAAACAAAACTGAACTGTCCTGTACTGTCCTGAACTGTCCTGTACTGTCCTGAACTGTCCTGTAGGGGTGGGAATCACCAGTTTCATCATGATACGATACGATATCGATTCTTTGGACAACGATACGATATTTGCCGATATCACAAAGTCTCTCACGATACAATACGATACGATTAGATTCAGGTGCCTGCGATCGATATGAGATGATATCATATGCCCATTTAACACAATCAGTTATGAGACTCGCCACAGGATTTTCAAAATAAGAGTATCGATATGAATCGATCTTATTACATCGCATCGATCCGATTCGATCGTTGATAATTACATCGATGTATCGATCTGGATCGATGTATCGTCCCACCCCTATCCTGTACTGTCCTGTACTGTCCTGTACTGTCCTGAACTGTCCTGTACTGTCCTGAACTGTCCTGGGCACAGGAATATCACAAGGATTCTTACAATGGATCGGCATTCATCTGTTATTGCATTCATCATCGTACATCTGATTAGCACTACACTCAGTAGTACTCATTTGTATATTTTGTACCCAGTTTAATCACCTGTACATTGCTATTGCACTTTATTGTTTTTATTTATTTGTTTTATTTAACCTGTATTTAACCAGGCAGGTCAGTAAAAGAACAAATTCAAATGTTCAATGACGGCCTGGTGAGAGGACAAAAGGTCCTGGTGAGAGGACAAAAGGTCCTGGTGAGAGGACAAAAGGACCTGGTGAGAGGACACAAGGACCTGGTGAGAGGACACAAGGACCTGGTGAGAGGACAAAAGGACCTGGTGAGAGGACACAAGGACCTGGTGAGAGGACACAAGGACCTGGTGAGAGGACACAAGGACCTGGTGAGAGGACAAAAGGACCTGGTGAGAGGACACAAGGACCTGGTGAGAGGACACAAGGACCTGGTGAGAGGACACAAGGACCTGGTGAGAGGACAAAAGGACCTGGTGAGAGGACACAAGGACCTGGTGAGAGGACACAAGGACCTGGTGAGAGGACACAAGGACCTGGTGAGAGGACAAAAGGACCTGGTGAGAGGACAAATGGACCTGGTGAGAGGACAATAGGTCCTGGTGAGAGGACAAAAGGACCTGGTGAGAGGACACAAGGACCTGGTGAGAGGACAAAAGGACCTGGTGAGAGGACAAAAGGACCTGGTGAGAGGACAAAAGGACCTGGTGAGAGTGAGAGGACAAAAGGACCTGGTGAGGGTGAGAGGACAAAAGGACCTGGTGAGAGTGAGAGGACAAAAGGACCTGGTGAGAGTGAGAGGACAAAAGGACCTGGTGAGAGTGAGAGGACAAAAGGACCTGGTGAGAGTGAGAGGACAAAAGGACCTGGTGAGAGTGAGAGGACACAATGACCTGGTGAGGGTGAGAGGACAAAAGGACCTGGTGAGAGGACAAAAGGACCTGGTGAGAGGACAAAAGGTCCTGGTGAGAGTGAGAGGACAAAAGGACCTGGTGAGAGTGAGAGGACAAAAGGACCTGGTGAGAGTGAGAGGACAAAAGGACCTGGTGAGAGGACAAAAGGACCTGGTGAGGGTGAGAGGACAAAAGGTCCTGGTGAGAGTGAGAGGACAAAAGGACCTGGTGAGAGGACAAAAGGTCCTGGTGAGGGTGAGAGGACAAAAGGACCTGGTGAGAGGACAAAAGGACCTGGTGAGAGGACAAAAGGACCTGGTGAGAGGACAAAAGGACCTGGTGAGAGTGAGAGGACAAAAGGACCTGGTGAGAGAACAAAAAGACCTGGTGAGAGTGAGAGGACAAAAGGACCTGGTGAGAGGACAAAAGGACCTGGTGAGAGGACAAAAGGACCTGGTGAGGGTGAGAGGACAAAAGGACCTGGTGAGAGGACAAAAGGACCTGGTGAGGGTGAGAGGACAAAAGGACCTGGTGAGAGGACAAAAGGACCTGGTGAGGGTGAGAGGACAAAAGGACCTGGTGAGAGGACAAAAGGACCTGGTGAGGGTGAGAGGACAAAAGGACCTGGTGAGAGGACAAAAGGACCTGGTGAGGGTGAGAGGACAAAAGGACCTGGTGAGAGGACACAAGGACCTGGTGAGAGGACAAAAGGACCTGGTGAGAGGACAAAAGGACCTGGTGAGAGGACAAAAGGACCTGGTGAGAGGACAAAAGGACCTGGTGAGGGTGAGAGGACAAAAGGACCTGGTGAGAGGACAAAAGGACCTGGTGAGAGGACAAAAGGACCTGGTGAGAGGACAAAAGGACCTGGTGAGGGTGAGAGGACAAAAGGACCTGGTGAGAGGACAAAAGGACCTGGTGAGAGGACAAAAGGACCTGGTGAGGGTGAGAGGACAAAAGGACCTGGTGAGAGGACAAAAGGACCTGGTGAGAGTGAGAGGACAAAAGGACCTGGTGAGAGGACAAAAGGACCTGGTGAGAGGACAAAAGGACCTGGTGAGGGTGAGAGGACAAAAGGACCTGGTGAGAGGACAAAAGGACCTGGTGAGAGGACAAAAGGACCTGGTGAGGGTGAGAGGACAAAAGGACCTGGTGAGAGGACAAAAGGTCCTGGTGAGAGTGAGAGGACAAAAGGACCTGGTGAGAGAACAAAAAGACCTGGTGAGAGTGAGAGGACAAAAGGACCTGGTGAGAGGACAAAAGGACCTGGTGAGAGGACAAAAGGACCTGGTGAGGGTGAGAGGACAAAAGGACCTGGTGAGAGGACAAAAGGACCTGGTGAGGGTGAGAGGACAAAAGGACCTGGTGAGAGGACAAAAGGACCTGGTGAGGGTGAGAGGACAAAAGGACCTGGTGAGAGGACAAAAGGACCTGGTGAGGGTGAGAGGACAAAAGGACCTGGTGAGAGGACAAAAGGACCTGGTGAGGGTGAGAGGACAAAAGGACCTGGTGAGAGGACACAAGGACCTGGTGAGAGGACAAAAGGACCTGGTGAGAGGACAAAAGGACCTGGTGAGAGGACAAAAGGACCTGGTGAGGGTGAGAGGACAAAAGGACCTGGTGAGAGGACAAAAGGACCTGGTGAGAGGACAAAAGGACCTGGTGAGGGTGAGAGGACAAAAGGACCTGGTGAGAGGACAAAAGGACCTGGTGAGAGGACAAAAGGACCTGGTGAGAGGACAAAAGGACCTGGTGAGAGGACAAAAGGACCTGGTGAGGGTGAGAGGACAAAAGGACCTGGTGAGAGGACAAAAGGACCTGGTGAGAGTGAGAGGACAAAAGGACCTGGTGAGAGGACAAAAGGACCTGGTGAGAGGACAAAAGGACCTGGTGAGGGTGAGAGGACAAAAGGACCTGGTGAGAGGACAAAAGGACCTGGTGAGAGGACAAAAGGACCTGGTGAGAGGACACAAGGACCTGGTGAGAGGACAAAAGGACCTGGTGAGGGTGAGAGGACAAAAGGACCTGGTGAGAGGACAAAAGGACCTAGTGAGAGGACAAAAGGTCCTGGTGAGGGTGAGAGGACAAAAGGACCTGGTGAGAGGACACAAGGACCTGGTGAGAGGACAAAAGGACCTGGTGAGGGTGAGAGGACAAAAGGACCTGGTGAGAGGACAAAAGGTCCTGGTGAGGGTGAGAGGACAAAAGGACCTGGTGAGGGTGAGAGGACAAAAGGACCTGGTGAGAGGACAAAAGGACCTGGTGAGGGTGAGAGGACAAAAGGACCTGGTGAGAGGACAAAAGGGCCTGGTGAGGGTGAGAGGACAAAAGGACCTGGTGAGAGGACAAAAGGACCTGGTGAGAGGACAAAATGACCTGGTGAGAGGACACAAGGACCTGGTGAGAGGACAAAAGGACCTGGTGAGGGTGAGAGGACAAAAGGACCTGGTGAGGGTGAGAGGACACAAGGACCTGGTGAGAGGACAAAAGGACCTGGTGAGAGGACAAAAGGACCTGGTGAGAGGACAAAAGGACCTGGTGAGAGGACACAAGGACCTGGTGAGAGGACAAAAGGACCTGGTGAGGGTGAGAGGACAAAAGGACCTGGTGAGAGGACACAAGGACCTGGTGAGGGTGAGAGGACAAAAGGACCTGGTGAGAGGACAAAAGGGGTGAGAGGACAAAAGGACCTGGTGAGAGGACAAAAGGGGTGAGAGGACAAAATGTCCTGGTGAGAGGACAAAAGGTCCTGGTGAGAGGACAAAAGGACCTGGTGAGAGGACACAAGGACCTGGTGAGAGGACAAAAGGTCCTGGTGAGGGTGAGAGGACAAAAGGACCTGGTGAGGGTGAGAGGACAAAAGGACCTGGTGAGAGGACACAAGGACCTGGTGAGAGGACAAAAGGACCTGGTGAGGGTGAGAGGACAAAAGGACCTGGTGAGAGGACAAAAGGTCCTGGTGAGGGTGAGAGGACAAAAGGACCTGGTGAGGGTGAGAGGACAAAAGGACCTGGTGAGAGGACAAAAGGACCTGGTGAGGGTGAGAGGACACAAGGACCTGGTGAGAAGACAAAAGGACCTGGTGAGAGGACAAAATGACCTGGTGAGGGTGAGAGGACAAAAGGACCTGGTGAGAGGACAAAAGGGCCTGGTGAGGGTGAGAGGACAAAAGGACCTGGTGAGAGGACAAAGGGACCTGGTGAGAGGACAAAATGACCTGGTGAGAGGACACAAGGACCTGGTGAGAGGACAAAAGGACCTGGTGAGGGTGAGAGGACAAAAGGACCTGGTGAGGGTGAGAGGACACAAGGACCTGGTGAGAGGACAAAAGGACCTGGTGAGAGGACAAAAGGACCTGGTGAGAGGACAAAAGGACCTGGTGAGAGGACACAAGGACCTGGTGAGAGGACAAAAGGACCTGGTGAGGGTGAGAGGACAAAAGGACCTGGTGAGAGTGAGAGGACAAAAGGACCTGGTGAGGGTGAGAGGACAAAAGGACCTGGTGAGAGGACACAAGGACCTGGTGAGGGTGAGAGGACAAAAGGACCTGGTGAGAGGACAAAAGGGGTGAGAGGACAAAAGGACCTGGTGAGAGGACAAAAGGGGTGAGAGGACAAAATGTCCTGGTGAGAGGACAAAAGGTCCTGGTGAGAGGACAAAAGGACCTGGTGAGAGGACAAAAGGACCTGTTGGTCATTACGCCGTTTTTGCCCGCCATGCGTTGAACGCCAACAACGGCGTAGGTCGTTTTTGGGATCAATATTTTTTTTTTTTTGCCATGGCATTCATAATTCAGACTGCAGCGGCACCCTGTATGAGACTGCAACGCCTCAATACCGCCGCCTGGTGGATGGTCGGGCGAGTTACACTCTCGCCAAACCCGGAAGTGGCGCTGCTGCATCGAGGAAATCCCTCCGGCAGTAATATCTTGTTACGTGGATCCAGACAAACACTATAGTGCATTTGGATCGCTTTCTTTTTTTTTGATCCACTTTTTCTCCCATTTTCTATATTTTTCTCCCATCCCAATTTCGTATCGTCCAATTCAACCCTCCCCTGTCACGAACGCTGTTTCTTGCCTCCCACAAGCCGGCTGCAATGTGGACTAAGTCATACATAGCACAAGTCCCCTCCGGTACTTGAGGTAACAGCAGTCGCATCTTTTCACCTGCGCAGCTCGATCTCTCAGTGGCGAGGAGTAACGCGTGGGAGGCTCACGCTGCCCCCGACACTTCCTGATTCTACTGCGCAAGCACCAACCGACCTGTAGGAGTCGCTGTCCACAACGCCCGATCCCCACCCATCAGTTTCCCACCCCCTAATACGGCCAATGTGTATTAGTACGGACGACCAGCTAAACTGAAAGCAATGTGGAGCGTCTCCAGTATTCGTGGCGAGCGCCTTGCCCACTACGCCACGTAGCCGCCCCATTTGGATCGCTTTCTAAACTCAATCATCGATATGATTTCGGCGTTTATTGCGCCATACAAACCGGAAATGGATCTAGGAGATTGGCGTAAAATAATTGGGATTTTTTTTCATCCAGTCTCATCGGCGAACGGTAAGAGGACAGTAACGTTATTTTCAGCCCGATTGTTTATTCATTTCACTGCAAACCATCTGATCAATATCAACCCATACTAAATAAAGCCGTTACTGACGATCAAGAAATTATAAACGACCCCCCCTTTCCTTTATGCATGATGAAGCATAATGTATACCGATCATATACATTTGAATTTTTTAATATAGCATGTATAGGAAAGAAACGCCAATCGATAATCTATCATATGCGTCAGGGCCTATAACTCTCGTTTTTGGAATTACAGCAGAAAACCTTAAAAACATACTTATATTCTAGACGGTATTAACACAACAATGTATGAATGAAAAAATATAACATTCCCACATCCTGAACGATAGATAATCGATGTTGAATGGGCCATAGTAATGTCAATATAGCAATACAATTTAAAAAGTTATAGCCCTGCAAAGAAGGTAAACATCTCCATAGGCTTTCAACAGTGGCAGACTGGGTACAATGACCTCTCTCAAGGGACACCTACGGGAGACTGCAATTCAACACTGGCCCCTGTAAATATCCTAACCCAATCATTCCAACCCCCTCCAATGTACAGTCATTTACCTAGTATGGTTTTGTCAATAGTTCAATGTACAATTGTGTTTGTTTGTACAGTGTCTCCTCCCCCCCCCCCTCAATGTACAGTGTTACTTGTTTATACAGTATGCCCCCCGCCCCCCCCCCCCCCCCCCAACCACCTCCAATGTAAATTACCCAGTATGGTTGTCAATATCCCAATGTACCCAACCCCCCCCACCCAACCTCCAATGTACAGTTTCTACGTCAAATGTATATACTCCCTTTTCTTGACTCCTTCTGTATCACAAACAGTACTGTATTTGCAAATCTGGTATGTCATAAATGTATAGATGTAGCAGTACTGACTATCTGTATGTCATGTATGTCATATATGTCTATATGAATTGAAAATGGGGGACCCTGATGGAAACAAGACAAACGTCTTTCTCAGGTCTGCATCCCCTTAACAATTGTATGTATTGAGCCGTACTGTATTGTACCCATTCTGCAATCTGTTAAATAAAGTTTTCATTCATTCATTCATTCATGATGGGCACAACCCCTGGCGCCCAATGTGTTAACAGACAACAATATCAACACTTACAAATAAATACAAGTACATATTTTTTTTTTACATTTTTATTATTAAAGTAGAATAAAATGAAATGGAATAAACTAAATTAGAATAGAAATACAATAGAATATAGTACAGGGCTGTACAATTGTGCAGGATTGTTGTAGAATATATACACTAAATTAGAATATAAATACAGTGGAATAGAATATGTAGCAGGGCTGTGCTATTGTATGAAACAGTGTCATGTTCAGATGCTCACAGTTTTGAGTATATGTGCAAATATAGAGTCCAAGAAGGGTGTGTTTGTTAATGTAACACATTGTGACAGACTTAAGGCCTCTACATGCTACAGCAACTTCAAAGCAACTTCAACACAACATCAGCGCGATTTCAGCGCGGTTGTTGTTTAGGGTCTTGTAGACTGTGTTGCGAGGAATCTGCGTACATGTCTCCAAAATCTAACCTAAACAACCGTTGCGTTGATATTGCGTAGCAGTGATTGGTTGGTTAGCGAATGGGGGCGGGGCTGTCATAGAATAATATAGGTATCGCAGAGAATACCATCCGCCATTGTTGTAGCCAGCCAGCGTTGATGCTAAATAATTAGCGTCACATAGCTGGCCTTTTTCTGAAAACCCAAGCACATATTGTTCCATAGCATACGCCTTCAGTTGATCATGACAAATCCTCTCTTACCTTGACGATAAAAAAGCCTCCATAATTTAGTAAATAAACCTGTAGCCAGCCAGCTAGCATTGGTGCTATACAAAATGCTATCCACATTAGCTGCATAGCTAACCAACTAAATACAATGGTATCCTGAGGTAACTTTAACGTTAAATACAACGTTTGCTAGTCGAAATGACTGGACACACACAGGGACAAGTTAAACATCAATCAATTAATTTATTCCAATAGGTAGTTTGAGCTGCATGTGAGCGAGCCGGTCTTTCTCTCCTCTCCATTGGAAACGAATGAAGTTACGTTAAAAAGCAAAGAACCGGCTGACAAAGGTTAAGCTGCTAGCAACAGACACTATAATACTTCCGGTCGGGGAATTTCAAAATAAAAGAGCGACGACTAAAAGCACCGGAAATACGTTTATTTTGTACATAATCTAACGTTAACACGAACCTAAACTAACTTTAGATTAGTTTAGGTTCGTGTAACGTTAGATATTGTAAAAAATAAACGTATTTACGGTGCTTTTAGACTCGCTCTTTTATTTTGAAACCCCCCGCCCGGAAGTAAAAATTATGCTTATTTTTCTGCTTTTATCAATGGGTTGGTTGAGAAGGGAAGCGTCATCTATCTAGGGAACCTAGCTACATACGGGGTACAATGTTACATAGGCTGCGCGTTGATTTTGCAGAAGCATAAAGGTAGAGTGTCTGCAACACCGTTGCTTTGTCGATGTTGTGTCGAAGTTGCTTTGAAGTTGCTGTAGCATGTAGAGGCCTTTATGCAGCATGTAACATAGTGTCTATGGGGGAAGGTAAAGAGGTTATTGCAATAGGATGCTTTGGCCACTAGGTGGTAGTGTTGTTACAAGTTGTGTCATTGTTGTTCTCTCTGTCACTCATCACAGTCCACTGTAGCAGTTTATCTTTGTTTGACCCAGTTAGGATGCTAAGGATAGGAGAGTATCTGGAGAACTCCCCCAGAATCTGATGTCAACAGCCACGTCTAGCAGTAGGACAAGGCCAGAGTGAGGTGGCTTGATGCCATACATTGTCATTAGATCACCGTCTTTGAGACAAAGAGATTATATCTCAATACTTTTTGGGGGTCACGACTCACCACTGATCCTAAGACCGTTCGTTTGGGGTCATAAGTCAATGCTGTTCATCAGGGAGGAAAAACAATCGAGATTTTATCTTCTAAGAATATATTCAGAAATTCCAAATTTATATTTTGGTTTTGTTTGTCAGACCTATAAATCATCAGCTCGCTAAATCCTACAAATATGCCAATATTAGCCGGGTAGAAAGACCCACAATATAGCCTACAACAAGCTTTGTAAACAGGAATGTTAAGTTAACCCGTTCACTACCACACTACATAATGGTTAACCTTCTGTATTGTGGTAGTGAAAGGGTTAAGATCAATCTAGAATCTAGGCTAATCTATTGAATTGCCTCGGTAATGATTAAATTTAATCACCGGCCCCCGAGAATCGACATTGAATGGTGAGATTCCCAAAGATTCCCCTAAAGGTAATGGGCTGGATCGGTTCTCCGTATCATCTGATTATTATACTCTATAGGGGTGGCTTGCAGCAACAAGGATTGTCTTTTTAACTGGATTCATCTTTAAACTGGTTTCTCATTTAATTCTGTTACCAAACCTTTTAGTTTACAACTAAGCAATATTTCATTTAAACCTCTCTTTAAATCTCAGTTCAGTTTTTACAGAATTCATTTGATGTATTTTTTGTTTGTTTGTAGGGGTGTAACGGTACACGTATCCGTACCGTTTCAGTACTGGACCTTCGGTTCATTATGCGCTGTGTACCGACTACCGAACGAATGCAACAGAACTTTTTTTTGCATGCAGAATTTAATTCAAAACTCCCAAGTTCACCCCTTCCCAAAATATAACTTGCGCAAAGGGCCGGATGTTCGTTCAGCCCACGCACAACACTGAGAGATTACCTGTAATTTAGCATAGCCTCATAGTGTGGCGAACGCACACGTACACACCCTCTCTCTCTCAGTGCGTGAGGAGGATTGGTGCTAGATTGAGAAGGGGCTCTCTCTCTGAGATCAAATTAATGATAGTTTGCGCGGCATATAGAACGGACATTCATACACGGCAACGCGCCTCCAAGCAAGGTGTGATAAACATGAATTGATATATTTTCCTTGCCATGAAACAGGAAATGGTATTTACCATTAGGGACCTGCATGACGCTTCTTTCTCTATTCAATAAAGTTTTACCCTGAGGGATGGTGGTCGCGGTTGGTGTTGTATTCAGTTCAATCAGTCATGCAGCGCCGTCAGGCCCACGCCCACAATATTATCTTTTTTTTAACAAGTTGATTATTAATTTTAATATATAATATTCATTGACAGCCCTACTTAACAGTTACTGCATCACCCCTGAGTGGAACATGGAAAGCCAAATAAATAAACTTAAACTTTCCCCCACTGTACCGAAAACCCGTACCGAACCGTGACTTCAAAACCCAGGTGCGTACCGAACCGTGGTTTTTGTGTACCGTTACAACTAGGGATGTCCGATAGTATCGGCCTACCGATATTATCGGTCGATATTGGCATTAAAATGTGATATCGGAAAATATTGGTATCGGTTTTCAAGCAAGTAAGAACAAATTCTGATTTTATTTATTGTCAAAAATATGCATAATGTTGTGTTAATTCCACAACAAGAGATATGTAACGTTCATTACCTGAAATTATTCCGTTTTTGGGGGAGGGGGGGAACCCTGCATATATCGGTATCGGTTGATATCGGTATCGGAAATTAAGAGTTGGACAATATCGGTATATCGGTATTGGTAAAAAAGCCAATATCGAGCATCCCTAGTTACACCCCTATTTGTTTGGCCTAAACACCCAACATTCCATGTTTTTTTGTTAATAAAATACTATCGACTTGATTTAAACTATGGTTGAAATGGGTTTAATATTAGTTTAATCAAAACCAGGATTTAATTTACTAAAACAGGATTACTTTTGAATTGTGCAACATAGCCCTGGTTAATTCTAAATCTGGATTTACTCATTTTAAAACTAGTTAAAAACTGATCTCTGATAAAAAAAAAATATTATATTAAACCTAGTTGGTGCAACCGACCCTAGGACTCTGTAATAGGATTCGGTGTTGGCAGTAGAAAAGTGTCATTAGTAATAATACAGTAATAAACTTTGCTTTCAGCTGAAAGTGCTTCACAGCAGTAGAAAACGACAGGCATAAAATTAGCACAAAATTAAAAAGAAAAAAAAGTGCAGACATAAATAACAGGGACTCGAACCCACAGTATCCTTTCAACTCTCGCTCTTCTGTCCAGCGGTTTCCACCCGTTGACTTGTGATACATAATGATAAAAGTGTAACATAGAATAGACAGTCAAATAGAATAGACAGAGTAAAAAGAATAGACTGAGTGAAATAGAATAGACAGTGAAAAGAATAGACAGAGTGAAATAGAATAGACAGAGTGAAATAGAATAGACAGAGTGAAAAGAATAGACTGAGTGAAATAGAATAGACACAGTAAAAAGAATAGACAGTGAAAAGAATAGACAGAGTGAAATAGAATAGACAGAGTAAAAATAATAGACAGAGTGAAATAGAATAGACAGAGTAAAAAGAATAGACAGAGTGAAATAGAATAGACAGAGTAAAAAGAATAGAGTAATAGACTAGACAGTAAAAAGAATAGACAGAGTGAAATAGAATAGACAGGGTGAAAAGAATAGACGGAGTGAAATAGAATAGACAGAGTAAAATAGAATAGTCAGAGTAAAATAGAATAGACAGTAAAATAGAATAGACAGTAAAATAGAATAGACAGTAAAATAGAATAGACAGAGTAAAATAGAATAGACAGTAAAATAGAATAGACAGTAAAATAGAATAGAGTAAAATAGAATAGACTGAGTAAACAGACAGAAGAATGAGTGTAGGGCAGGCTGTCAGTCCGTATCATAACAATAGGCCTTAAAGACACGGCCACAGCTGCTGCCTGTTTTCTGGGAATTCTTGGAGCGGCGGTCATGTGACTCAGGGGGTCCTGAGATTGCATAAGAGGGGCCCTGAGATTGCGTAACAGCTGCATCATTGTGGCCCTTGCAGTGACCTTGGCTCCCGAGCAGCATCTGGAGAGACACATGCCCCTCGTGACGCAGTGGTGACTTGACACATTGACCCACCAGGGTGTTTCTGAACACTGCCCACACACCAAGCCTGCGCCTCTTGGAAGGAATCTATAGTTTTTCTTGGAAACATTGGAACATTGGAAACATACGTTGCTCCTCTTGAAAGTGGTGCTCTTGGATACACCTTTAACCCTTTTCACTGCCGCACTACCAAAACGGTTAACCCTTTCACTGCGACAATACACAGAGGGTTAACCCTTTCACTGCCACACAACAGCCTGTTAACCCTTTCACTGCCACACGACAGAAGGTTAACCCTTTACTATCACACAACCGATGGCGACCGGGAAAGGGTTAACCTTCTGTCGTGTGGCAGTGAAAGGGCTAAGAGCACTGACTTTGATGTTGTCTCATGATGTAACCCCCCAAGCCAGGTTCATAACACCAGAGTACCCTGAGAGTAGCAAGGAAACTATAACAGAAGGAAGGGTCGTCACGTCAGAATACCAGCGTTCTATAACATATAACAAGGAAACTATAAAAGAAGGAAGGGTCATCACGTCAGAATACCACCCTTCTATAACATATAACAAGGAAACTATAAAAGAAGGAAGGGTCATCACGTTCAAGTTCAAGTTTCAAGTTTCTTTAATAGTTGTCATACAGAAGTACAGAATACTTTTATACAAAATGCTTCTTACTGTTACGCTCAAGAGACTGTGCAAGACAAGATAAGTATGAAATAAAATAACATAGTATAGCATGTAAATTAGAAGTAAAAAAATGAGGTCACAGTGTTCAGTATAGACATATGTACAATGTTCGATGCAGAATAGACGTAACTGAGTTACCATATAATATACAATACTATGCAGTGTACTAATATACAATACTATATAGTGCAAGGCAGAAATGGGATGAGGTGCAATTTAGGTACAATTTACAGTAGGTGTACGAGTTGTAGTGCAAATCCTTTATCAATAAATATAAAGTGTGTTTGTGTGATCTAAAGTGTGGAGAGTGGGTGCTGCAGTGTGTTGTTTGTTTAAGTGAGTGTGTGCGTGTGGGTGTGTGTGCTGTGTGTGCATTTGATGGTTGTTGCATAGTCAGAATACCACCCTTCTATAACATATAACAAGGAAACTATACAAGAAGGAAGGGTCATCACGTCAGAATACCAGCGTTCTATAACATATATAACAAGAAAACTATAAAGGAAGGAAGGGTCATCACATCAGAATACCACCATAGACCACCGCAACACTTCCGGGATTCTGAAATCGGGGAGGAGATAGTGGGGGGAGCATAAGAATGAATGTGGATGAGAGCCGTGATGTAAGTGGTTGCAGCTACGGCTGTGGGGGTGCTGGAGACATGACCCAATAAACTTTTATGCGCCTGAGTTTCCTGAACACGGCGCGACCCATTCCTAATCGATCAGAACTAAATCGGCCGAGATCAAGTCCCTTTTCCAGCACCTACTCCCCATACACATGCGCAGGTTGTCAACGGAGTCTGGACGACGCGAGGCGACGCACGAATGAATGTGGACTGTTCCATCAGAGGGGGGAGCTTGTGGTGGTAGTGTGAGTGGCTACAGACCGCTGCACTTAAATATAAACATTAGTCTACCTGGAGACTCAATGAGGTAATTGTAGATCATGTCGCCATAAGACGCGTCTGGCCATTTAGTGGGATCATTTTTTCATTATCCTGTTCGGCTGAAAGGACACTGGCCACCGAAGCTCCCCCCTCTGATGGAACAGTCCACATTCATTTGTGCGTCATCTCGTGTCGTCCAGACTCTGTTGACAATCTGCGCATGTGTATGGGGAGAATAGGTGCTGGAAAAGGGACTTGATCTCGGCCGATTTAGTTCTGATCGATTAGGAATGGGTCGCGCCGTGTTCAGGAAACTCAGGCGCATACAAGTCTATTGGGTCATGTCTCCAGCGCCCCCACAGCCGTAGCTGCAACCACTTACATCACGGCTCTCATCCACATTCATTCATATGCTCCCCCCGCTATCTCCTCCCCGATTTCAATGTAACACGGAAGCGCAGTGGTCTATTCTATAACAAGGAAACTATAAAATCACATCAGATTACCAGTGTTTTATAACAAGGAATTTTAAACTATAAAAGAAGGAAGGGTCATCACATCAGAATACCAGCTATTTATAACAAGGAAACTATAAAGGAAGGAAGGGTCATCACATCAGAATACCAGCTATTTATAACGAGGAAACTATAAAGGAAGGAAGGGTCATCACATCAGAATACCAGCTATTTATAACAAGGAAACTATAAAGGAAGGAAGGGTCATCACATCAGAATACCAGCTATCTATAACAAGGAAACTATAAAGGAAGGAAGGGTCATCACATCAGAATACCAGCTATCTATAACAAGGAAACCATAAAAGAAGGAAGGGTCGTCACGTCAGAATACCAACGTTCTATGCTCTGCTTGGTGCCAGTTCTATTGAAGCCTGTGTTAAAATTCTAAATATACCAGCTATCTGAGGAAATATACATCAACCAATATATCAAACGTTAGCTAGTTAACAACGCAACACATTGCAGATGATTCTGACATCCGAGGTAACAAACAACCTGTTTAAATGACCAGGAGATGGCTGATGATCACATTCAGTGACGTGACGACCCTTCCTTCCTTTTATAGTGTCCTTGTATAGTAGCAGGACTAGGACTGAAGCCCCGGACGTCTGTGTTCACTGAGCGTCTGAAACGCCTTCCTCTTCCCTCCAGGTTCTCTGCGGACGATGACCTCCTGTCGCCGTACGTCCGCGGCCACGGCCCCGCCCACTCTCACCGCCACGTCAGGGACTGCCAGCCTGTCGCCCACGGCAACGTCACCCACGAGACCTGGCCGGCCAGCGGGCACCCCGGGGTCCCGGTGGCCGAGTCGTCGGTGTTCGTGACGGACGTCCCCGGGGCCGACGGGCCGCGACGGGTCTACGGTCAGTGAGGGGCACAACGAGGGTTTAGAGGGTACAGTACAGCTCAATACACACAATTGTTAAGGGGATGCAGACCAGAGAAAGACTTTCGTCTTGTTTACATCAGGGTCCCCCATTTTCAATTCATATCGACATTTATGACATACACAACATACATGACATACTACAGGTATTTAGTACTGTTACATTTGTGACATATACGATATGCAAATATACAGTAATGTTACCCAGAGATCCTAACAGAGAATATATACATATGATGGGGAGGAGACTGTACATTAGGAGGGGGTGGGGGGGTTTGGATTGAAGAACCTGGTAGAACCTTTACAGAGCTCTGCTACAGGGGCTCATGTGTGGTCAGCCACCAACACGGGCTGATCTGGGGTCTGTAGTGTAGCACCAACACCTGCTTTCCTGTTGAATAACTGGTCTAGAAGTGCTGCTGCTAACGCACAGAAGCCAGGGACAGTATTTCAAACCGTTATTTAAACTCGACAGGCAACTGAGGTTTCCCTCATTCACAGTCACGTCGAGTGTACATACAGAGTAGGGATGTCCCGATCACGTTTTTTTGCTCCCGATCCGATCCCGATCATGTGATTTTGAGTATCTACCGATACCGATATTTCCCGATCCGATCAAAATTATTATTATTTTTTTTTTTTATTCAACAAACATGACCATGTTCACGTCTTAAACTCATACTGAGGCCTTAGTTTTGGTTTTAAATTGCATATCATCATTCATTTATTTATTGTCACACAGAGCAGAAGAATTTTGCCAAAACAAACCAATAGTATCCAGCTGCAGAACAGCAGACCAGCCACACTCTCAGACCCAAACGCATTTCCTTTGATTTAATTATACATCAAATGATTTATGAAGTTAACTTTTCACCTGGATAACGTCAACATTCAGGGTGAATGTAATGTGAGAAATTGGGATAAAAAAAAATTATTTGGGTCTGAGATTGTGGCTGGTCTGCCGTTCTGCAGCTGGATACTATTGGTTTGTTTTGGCAAAATTCTTCTGCTCTGTGACAATAAATAAATGAATGATGATATGCAATTTAAAACCAAAACTAAGGCCTCAGTATGAGTTTAAGACGTGAACATGGTCATGTTTGTTGAATAAAATAAAAAAAAGTAAAAAAAAAAAAAAAATCGTTTTTTTTTTTTTTTTTTTTTGTCGATCCCGATCTTCGGAAAATCACGTGATCGGCCCCGATCCCGATCACGTGATCGGATCGGGACATCCCTAATACAGAGTTAAGCAAAAAAAAAGGCATATAAAATCACACAGCATTATTGTTGTTATGATTGTATATGCTGTCAAGTCAATAAACTTGACATGACAGCATATACAATGGGGGAAATAAGTATTGAACACATCAACATTTTGTTCAGTAAATGTATTTCCAATGAGCGTATTCAAGCAAAATTTGCACCAGACGTTTGTATTAACTCAAGAAATCCAGACAAGAAATCTAAACATTAAAGTCCATATGTAAATAAAGTTATGTGTAATAAAGTAGAATGAAACAGGAAAAAAGTATTGGACACACTAAGAAAAAGCAGTACACCACAGCAAGGAAAGGCAAGGAACTAGCTGAAAACCAAAACTAATTAGGAGGCAACTCTACCTCCTATCTGTGCTAATAATGTTAACTGGGTTAGAATATATTGATGGGCTATAAAATGTTTTTTTTGTTACCAAGGTGCCACACAAACATCAAATGATGGGTAAAAGCAAAGAGCTCTCAAGACCTTCACAAACAGATTGTTGCAAATCATGGAAATAGAATTGGCTAAAGACGTATTTCACAACTTCAGAATCTTCCAGTAAGCACCATTGGGGGCATTATCCATAAGTGGAAGCAACATCACTCCATCATCAACCGGCCATGCACAGGAGCTCCTCGCAACATTTCTGATCAGGGAGTCAGAAGGATACTTAGAAGAGTAGCCAGAGAGCCATGGACCACTAGGAAAGAGCTCCAGAAAGACTTGGAGGCAGCAGGTACAACTGTGACAGAAAGGACCATAGGCAATGCACTCCACCGCCATGGCCTCTGTGCGCGCTCAGCCCGCAAGACTCCACTACTGAAAAAAAGTTGCCTAACAACATTTGGACAAGCCAGTGAATTACTGGGAGCATGTACTCTGGTCAGATGAGACCAAAGGGTTACTTTCTGGCTGTCACACAACACACCATGTTTGGAGGAGAAATGGCAGTGCACATTACCCGAATAACACTACCAACAGTGAAGTTTGGAGGTGGAAGTATCATGGTGTGGGGCTGCTTCTCCTCTCCTGGTACTGGCAGACTTCATATCATTGAAGGAACAATGAATGGAGCCATGTACAGAGAGATTCTTGAGATGAACCTGCTGCCATCCACCAGGATGCTGAGGATGACACGTGGGTGGACCTTCCACCATGACAATAATCCAAAGCATACAGCAAAGGAAAATTGCAGTTGATTTCAGAGAAAGAAAATCAACTTGTTGGAATGGCCCAGTCAATCACCTGACTTAAACCCAATTGAACATTTGTGGAAGCATCTGAAGATCCAGATTCACAAGAGGCCCCTCCGCAATCTTCAAGATTTAAAGACAATCTGTGTAGAGGAATGGGCCAAAATTAGGGATGTCCCGATCCGATCACGTGATCGGGATCGGGGCCGATCACGTGATTTTCCGAAGATCGGGATCGGCAAAAAAAAAAAAAAAAAAAACGATTTTTTTTTTCTTTTTTTTTTTACTTTTTTTTATTTTATTCAACAAACATGACCATGTTCACGTCTTAAACTCATACTGAGGCCTTAGTTTTGGTTTTAAATTGCATATCATCATTCATTTATTTATTGTCACAGAGCAGAAGAATTTTGCCAAAACAAACCAATAGTATCCAGCTGCAGAACGGCAGACCAGCCACAATCTCAGACCCAAATAATTTTTTTTTATCCCAATTTCTCACATTACATTCACCCTGAATGTTGACGTTATCCAGGTGAAAAGTTAACTTCATAAATCATTTGATGTATAATTAAATCAAAGGAAATGCGTTTGGGTCTGAGAGTGTGGCTGGTCTGCTGTTCTGCAGCTGGATACTATTGGTTTGTTTTGGCAAAATTCTTCTGCTCTGTGTGACAATAAATAAATGAATGATGATATGCAATTTAAAACCAAAACTAAGGCCTCAGTATGAGTTTAAGACGTGAACATGGTCATGTTTGTTGAATAAAAAAAAAAATAATAATAATTTTGATCGGATCGGGAAATATCGGTATCGGTAGATACTCAAAATCACATGATCGGGATCGGATCGGGAGCAAAAAAACGTGATCGGGACATCCCTAGCCAAAATCACACCTGAATACTGCGGGTGATTAGTTACATCATACAGAAAGCATCCTTGGAGCTGTCATTACAAACAAAGGCTTCTCCACTAAGTATTGAATTAATTTCAGTTAGTGTGTTCAATACTTTTTTCTTATGTCATTCCACTTTATTACACATAACTTTATTTATGTATGGACTTTAATGTATAGATTTTTTGTCTGGATTCCCTGAGTTAATACCAAAGTCTGGTGAAAATTTCACTTGAATGGCCACATTGGAAATATATTTACGGGACAAAATGCTGATGTGTTCAATACTTATTTCCCCCATTGTACAATCATAACAATAAGACGTAAGTAAGGATAACGAATCAGTTAAAACACGTACAACTTCATTGATAAAGGTTGAAGGTTTTAAACTCTGCAACAGAGGTAGACCCAGTTAATTTAGCATTTACATTTACCTTTAATCATTTAGCTGACACTTTTACCCAAAGCCACTTACAAGTTGTGATCAACAAATCAGTGTGAGGTGTACATCTCTGGCAGCTAAGGGTCAGTGGTATTTTTCGTCTAGCAGTGCAGAGCTTGAGTTCTACACTTTGAGTGCATAGTAGTATAGACCTAGTAAATAGTAGGGATATCCTGATTGCATTTTTTCCCGAATGCATTAACTCATTGGCCGCCAAAAACGAGTATTCTCGTGTTTCGTCGCCAACGGTTGAGCGCCAAAAACTAGTTTTCTGTTTTTTAGATCCTTTGATATTTTTCCTTTGAATCCTATTCTAAACACTCGCTCGGAGCTGCCTGTGTCTCCCTGGCACCGCTGCCTACATTAAAATGGCAATGACGATCGAATCCCGCCAGGTGGCCGTATCGCCTACCTTTTGACCTGGGTATGGTCTCTCGGTCTTTCTCTCTCTGCTTTCTTTTTGCTGCAGGAACTCCTCTACCTCAGAGGGAATCAGGACATAGCAATTGGACAGAGATTTGATGCCTCAAACATATTGTTTCCCGTATGATAGCCAATAGCCCAATATACACGAGTAATTGCGATCGCGATGGGACGACTAAGGTAAGGTAAGGTCTATTTTAGGTAACCTGCTGGTATTTTTTTAACCTAAAACATGCTTTTGTATTGATCACAGTGTCGTATTTTACCGAACCTAAAACGTGCTTTTTGTAACGATCGCAGTTTCGAGGTAAAACGACCCCCCCCCCCTTGATGATTTTGTGAAGAAACACAAAATCAAGAGAGATCGCCTCGGGATTTCGCCTGAAACTCCAAATATTTCCAAATCAAAGGTATAAGGACCTTTTGATTTGGAAATATTTGGAGTTTCAGGCGAGCAACCCGACCGATTTGGGCATAATGCATATAACACGTCATATCTCACGATCTAGAACTCATTCTGTGCCAAAAAACGTATATCTCGTGTTTCGCCGCCAAGCGCTGAGGACCAAAAACGTAATATCTCATTTTTAGATCCTTTGATATTTTTCCTTTGATCCCCGTTCTATACGGTCAGCCAGAGCCCTCTAGGTCTCCCTGGCTCATCTGCCTACGTTGGAATTGCAATGACGATCTCACCAGGTGGCAGTATCGCCTACCTTTTGAACTGGAATAGCTGGGTGTGGATACACCTTTCTTTTCTTTTTTTTCAAGGGCTCCTCCCCCTCGGAGACAGAGCGATCGCCTCGAGATTTTTTTGCCTGAAGCCTATTTCCCGTATACACGAGTATAGACATATAATCGCGATGGCGATGTGATCACTGGGAATTATTCTTTTTGGAATACCTTCTGGCTAAGGTATATATAGTCTATTTTACCGAACCAGAAACATGTTTTTGTAACGTAAAAATGTTATGAAAATCACGTGATCGGTCCCAATCTCCGATCACGTGATCGGATCGGGACATCCCTATTAAATAGTATAGACATATTAGCATAGTAGGTAGTAGTATAGACATAGTAGCATAGTACATAGTGGATAGTATTATAGACATATTAGCATAGTAGGTAGTAGTATAGACATTATTAGCATAGTATATAGTAGATAGTATAGACATAGTAGGTAGTATAGTAGATAGTATAGTACATAGTAGATAGTAGTATAGACATAGTGGTATAGTAGGTAGTATAGGTATAGTAGTATAGACATAGTAGCCTAGTAGACTGGTACTGCCTGTATATGTGACCACTGACCAGGCACAGACAATAGGGTATTGTTAAGCAAGCCTCACATTTATTTTTTTACATTATATGAAAGTACAGGTTCTTACCTTCAAAATAAGCCATCACTTGTACAAATCGGGCGGATACATTTAAATCTGTCTTATTAACACTTTCAGTGCCCATGACGTCAAAAGACGTTTTATCAGCCCAATGCCTGAATGCCCACGACGTGTATTAACGTTATTTTTTTTTATTAGCGATCTGATTTCATATTTCATCAACCGAGTCTCCCGTTGGTACAGCAGCTCAGAATGGAAAAAAGCGCCCCCTATCGTCTATCCCTGTGTAACTCGCTTAGACTGACCTGGGATCAGTCGATATGTAGAGGCGGAGCCAGCTGGCTCCTTGAGCTGGCAAGCTGTCTGCTCAACATGGAAGTCATCGCGGGACGGGAATCAGCCTGGAATATATATTCACAGTAGCCAATACTCAATCAATAAGCGTGATCGATTTTTGGAATGGCGATCAGGAATTGGAATGATCTTTTTGGTGAACATCTGATCTGAGGTAAGGAATCTATTTTACCAGTCTTGGGATAATCAGAGCTATTTTCACCTATATATCAGCGTGTGCCATATGTGTGTATGTGTGTGTGTGTGTGCGATCAGGAAATAAGATAATAAATTTTTCAGCCCGCTTCTATAGCGTGCATAAGGCGTGCACATATACTATCGATAATCTAGCGTTTATTTGAAAACTATTCATAAATAGGCCGAAAAATGACAACGTGTTTTGTGTATTCCAGTAAAGGGCGATTATCACAGAATCTTTATTTTTTTCTGAAACTTTCAAAAAACTAGAGTTTTTCAAAATGGTATAAAACGGAAATAAAAAAAAAACAATCCGTTTCGACAATGTTGACTGCAAACAAGTCCTTGATAAGCGACAGCCATATTAGACACATAGCCATAATTTAAGATATAGTTTATGCGTTCACAAATATGAGAGCTCTGTCATTGAATAGAGCGGTGGCACACAACAGGGTTCCTAGGCACCGCATGGCTGGCACGGAAAGTGTTAAGATGCATGCAGAACTACAAATACCCACTGGCCTTTGCCACCTAACCCCTCCCCCACCTAACACCTTTTCCAGGTGAGAGGCATTCACTGGTAGGGGGTAGGTGTGCGAAAGTTACCATAGCTCAGCGTATGTACGCTGTCTCTATGCGTTCGGGAGACATAAAAACCTGATTATAATCATGTCTCTACCACAACCACAGCCCGAGCTGTGAGTGAATTACGCAAAGGGGAGCATTATGGCAGAAGACTTATTTTACGAAAAAGAGTGAGGCACGGGCGGAAGTGGCAATTTTTCAAAGTTAAATATCCGGAAGACTAATGGAAATAAAATACATTTCCTTTATTCTTTCTTTGCGGCCCGGTACCAAATGATCCACGGCCAGGTACCGGTCCGCGACCCGATGGTTGGGGACCTCTGCTATAGAGCCCTCTCTCTATACTCCGTTATGCGCAAGCTTACAGACTTGCGGAGCGCGTACTGGAGTAGATTATTCTATGCAACGGAGAAATACACTTTTTGTGTATTGTTGTGACGGAGAGAAGATCATCTCCCAATTCAGATACAATTGAACACAAACGGTTCCAAAGATATGAATGTTTCTCTGCATATTTTCACACTGCCAACAAAGTACTGGGCCCATTGTCTCAGAATGGATTTTGGTGCGTCTCCTCTCATCTCTGTGCGTCTCCTCTCTGACACCTGAGACAGAAAGTACTTAGCCAGTGGCCACGCCCCTCCGACACAACTCGTTTTTTACACAGCGAGGAAAATAATATTGTCGGACAATCGAACAATAATTAACATATTTACAAGTCGTATTAAGTTTAGCAAATAAGGAGACAGAGAACATTTCAAAGCACTCAAAATTGGCAATATCTCTATAACATATATATATACATATATATGTGCAACATTTTGGGGTTTTCTGAGGAATCGTGAGCTCCTTAACAAGACGGGTTAGACTGTGCCGGGTCACATATATGTTCTAAATCGGAACGTTTTCTGGTGTTTCCTTCCTTTGACCTTTGACCCCCCCCCCCCCCTCTGACCTCAGGCCACATGACGGTGGTCCACGACCCCCTGAGGACCGTGTCCGTGCTGGAGCCGGGCGGACCGGGCGGCTGCGGGTTCAGCACCACGGCGGCGGTGGAGGATACGGCCCGGGCGGCCGGCTGTCTCTACGCCCAGAACGCAGGCTTCTTCAGCACCGGCAGCCGCCACTGTCTGGGCAACGTGGTGAGCGACGGCAGGCGGGTGCAGGACGGCGGAGGCATCCAGAACGCCCAGTTTGGCATCAGGAAGGACGGGACGCTGGTGTTCGGGTAGGAGGGGCGACCTCTCTTTTCACAAGGGTTTTTATAAGAGAACATGTATATATCAACACAAGATATCAATAATGGTAAATTGATTGTGTTTATATAGCGCTTATATATTAAACTGGACTTTGAAGAAGTCTTTATTCGTAGCACACATTGCAACGTAGTCGTGCAGTGACACATATTCGATGGGCGACACAAACACACGCATGCATTTTGTTTTTGGGTCACTGATGAAATTTCGTTTCTGCTCTTGACCAATCCCATCGTCCACCCAACCCTCCCCCCACCAATCCAAGTCCTCCTGTCCGTCTTCGTCAGGGAGGCGACACCATTAGCTATCTGTTCTGCATGTTTTTCCATTGGGTTTATCTCTTTTTCTGGGGGGGGGGGGACCCTTGCGAGCACGGGGAGAACATGCAAACTCCACACAGAAAGGCCCCGGAGATCTGGCAACCCGTCCACCTGGTCCCCAGGTGGGAATCAAACCCAGGACCTTCTTGCTGTGAAGCGACAGTGTTAACCACTACACCACCGTGCCAATTTTCTTCCTCAATTTGACCCATTCGCTCACACATTCACACACCGACGGCGGAAGCAACCATGCAAGGTGCCAACCTGCTCATCAGGAGCAATTAGGGGCAATGTCATGTGGGCTTTGAGGGCAGAACACTGTTCAGCCACCCTCTCGTGGGACGTTCTTGCTTGGCGCACGGCGTCTCGAGCCTGTGGAACGTTCTCTGTCTCCGAGTCGGGACCTCCAACTGTTCTGGAAAAGCTGTTGGGGGCCCCGTTTGAGCCTCTTGAGCAGGCGCCATTGGATCGTCTGTCTTACGACCACGTTCCTTTTTTGGGCCATCACCTCCGCTAAATGCGTGGGTGAGCCATGTGCTCTCTCGGTGAGGTCGGAGTACCTGTCTATTCGGGCCGATAGCAGGCGACTCTGTGGCCTGATCCGGCCTTCGTGCCAAAGAATATCCGGAGCTCTTGTCGCTCTTGGGATATTGTGCTTCAGGCGTTTCGCCCTCCTCCTCACGCTAGTGGGTTGGGAGGTGAGCCTTCACCTGTCGTGTCCTGTCCGTGCACTGGGGGTTTACCTTAGTCGCACGCAGGATCTCAGGGCTTCCGATCAACTGTTTGTTTGTTACGGTGGCCATCGCGCGGGTGAGGCGCTGTCCAAGCAGCGCCTGTCACATTGGTTGTGCGAGGGCATTGCCCTTTGCTACACGTTGGCTGGACAGGTTCCCCCCGGGGGCGTCAGGGCGCACTCCACTCGTGGTGTGGCGGCCTCTGCTGCCCTGTTAGGGGGGGCCGCGGTGGAGGACATCTGTGCTGCGGCCTCCTGGTCCTCCCCGAGTCCTTTCGTTAGGTTTTACCTCATGGACATGACTGGGGGTTCTGTCTCCCAGGCGGTCCTGAGGTCCGGGACCTCTCCTGCATCCCGCCATCAGGTCGGCTAGCAGGGGTGTGTGGGTGTGGACCGTGGGGTGCTGTGTCACACGTGGTCCCGCTTGCGCTGTGCGTTCGGGGGTGCCTGGTTCCTTTTTTTTCGCACTTTGGTTGGAGTTGACTGCCTCCCCCCCTTCGTTAGGACGGGCGGGTGGACGGGACTCCCCTCCTCCCTGGCAGGGGCTTACGGGCCCTCAGGGGGTGCATTTGACGTGGCCACGCGTCCGCTCTGCCCTTTATCTCAGTAGGCAGAGCGAGACGCGATTGCCAGTATGATAATATAACGAAAGGTTATCCTATAACCTAGTTATATGAATACTGGCTGAGCGTCTCGCTCTTCAGTGCCCTGAGGTCCCTTGGATGTTTTCCGCGTATGGAATTCGAACTTGGAAGGGTGAGGCGTGACCACTTCCGGCGTAATATAGAGGCACGCATGGGAGTGGCGTGGTCACGTGCAAGTGGGTGCATTTGTTTTGTTTCCCGTGCACACTAGGTATAGGATAACCTTTCGTTATATGCAGGTGTACAAGTAAGTATAGAGAGGGGTGATATGCAGGTAGATCATGGTATTCCTTTTATTTTATTTGTTAAACTTACATTTCTTTTCTCATTTACAATGACAGACATGACACAAATAAACTAACAAACAAAAACAACATGATATCATGGTATTCATTGATTATTGAAAATAATTCCTTGTGGTTACAGTGATATACATTTATTCCACTTCTCCCCAGTACATGTTTATGAGTTCTCTTTTGCATCTATTATCTCTGGCCCTCGGTTCTCTCCCCCCCCCCCTCTCTCCCTCTCTCTCTCTCTCTCTCTCTCTCTCTCTCTCTCTCTCTCTCTCTCTCTCTCTCGCACTTCGCACTGATCCACTGATTTGCAAAGGGACTGACATTGTGTCATCAGTGTATACTGTAGCTCATCTCCGGTTTAATTTGACAGACGGCTGGGACCATACAAAGAGCGTTACATTCCTCAGACGCTCTGCTCGTGCCAAGAGTCATTACTCACTGGAGCTGATCACCAGCTCGCTCCTCACCTCCCCCGCCCCCGCCCCCCTCCCTCTGGACGCTTTAATGAAGGTACACACTCCTCCTCCCCGAGTCCAAGAATAGTAACCCAAGAAAAACATCATAGCAAAGACAAAGCCTGTAATATTATAACTAGCCCCACCCCCTACACACGCATAAAACACACACACATAAACACACACACAAACTCACACACACACAAATACTACAGTTAGTTTTCCACCCTCCTCGTTTGTGTGGTTGGGAGCCGTTAAGTCAGTCTGGCTGTAGACATGGTCCTCTGACCTCGAAATGTTCTGGTGTTGTGATGTGATAGGGCTGTGTGTCTTCCTTCACATTCATTGTGGTCAAGACATTATACGCCAGTTTAATCACCTGTACGTTCTATATTGCTATCGCACTTTACTGTTGCCTTGTACTCTGGTTGGATGCCAACTTCTTTCCGCTTGTGCTGTACTTGTGCTGCGCGATGACAACACATTTGAATATAATCTAATCTGAATCTGATAGAGCAGTAAAAGTGGCAGTTGGACTGGCGGTCGGGGGAGGGGACCACGAGAAGATGGAGGCCAACTGAGGTTGGGGTTTCTGATCATTCTGATGAAGATTGAACTATATTTTGATTTGAATCTGAATAATTTTAATCGTAGGTTTAACCCTTTCACTACCGCACTACAGACGGTTAACCCTTTCACTACCACACTATCGTCGTAATTCTGTGCGTGGGAGCTAGATCAACATACTTCCCCTACGTCGGTTCAACGCGTGGGTTGCAGTACACCTCCGAACCACTAGGTGGCTGTGCTGCGTTGTGTTCTACAAACGGCTATATTTTTGGACTTCCTCTGCCAGTCTTTCTTGGATTTGGTCCCTGTTTGCAATGTAGTTAGTCACGGTCGATAATGGAACGCTCCGACCGAGCTCCCGAGATGATGAATGGTAAATAAGGAAGTACGTCAGGCCTGGCCCGCGTCTATACTTTCCGTAGCCGCATTTCTGCAGGACGCTCTCTGATTGGCCACTGACTGACGCTCTCTGATTGGCCACTGACATGTTTGCCCAATCGCGTGACAAGCTGTGTCTTTGCCCATTTCCGCGTCGAACAGCCTGCAAACTACCTGGCGTTCTATCGCCATGCTCTAAGACAAACTCTAACCTTAACCAACTTCGAAAGAGTGCCTAAGCTTAACCGTCGAAAGAACTTGCCGTCACGCTCTAAGACAAACTCTAACCTTAACCTACTTCGAAAGAGTGCCTAAGCCTAACCAGTGTAGAAACTGACGTCGGCCAATCAGAGAGCGTCCTGCAGAAATGCGGCTACGGAAAGTATAGACGCGCCCGGCCCAGGGCAGCGGCCAATCACAGCTCTGCGCCGTCCATGTCAGCTCGTGTTGATTTGACGCACAGCTACATCGTTGTCCAGCTGCATGTAGGCCCTGCCGGTAGGCTTGCAGGAGCTTAACCCTTTCACTACCACACTACAGAAGGTTAACTGCCTTTTCTTTTGTTATTACAGAGAGAGTTAAGTACCGAAAAAAGGTACCGATACCAAACTGGTACCGGTATCGGTTCAAATGTGAACGGTACCCGACCTTACTGTGGACACACAGTTTCTCTCTGTTCCTCCCACACTCTGACCACCACAGTCTCTCTGTTCCTCCCACACTCTGACCACCACACAGTCTCTCTGTTCCTCCCACACTCTGACCACCACACAGTCTCTCTGTTCCTCCCACACTCTGACCACCACAGTCTCTCTGTTCCTCCCACACTCTGACCACCACCACAGTCTCTCTGTTCCTCCCACACTCTGACCACCACAGCCTCTCTGTTCCTCCCACACTCTGACCACCACAGTCTCTCTGTTCCTCTCACACTCTGACCACCACAGTCTCTCTGTTCCTCCCACACTCTGACCACCACACAGTCTCTCTGTTCCTCCCACACTCTGACCACCACAGTCTCTCTGTTCCTCTCACACTCTGACCACCACACAGTCTCTCTGTTCCTCTCACACTCTGACCACCACACAGTCTCTCTGTTCCTCCCACACTCTGACCACCACAGTCTCTCTGTTCCTCCCACACTCTGACCACCACACAGTCTCTCTGTTCCTCCCACACTCTGACCACCACACAGTCTCTCTGTTCCTCCCACACTCTGACCACCACAGTCTCTCTGTTCCTCCCACACTCTGACCACCACAGTCTCTCTGTTCCTCCCACACTCTGACCACCACAGTCTCTCTGTTCCTCCCACACTCTGACCACCACACAGTCTCTCTGTTCCTCCCACACTCTGACCACCACACAGTCTCTCTGTTCCTCCCACACTCTGACCACCACACAGTCTCTCTGTTCCTCTCACACTCTGACCACCACACAGCCTCTCTGTTCCTCTCACACTCTGACCACCACACAGTCTCTCTGTTCCTCCCACACTCTGACCACCACAGTCTCTCTGTTCCTCCCACACTCTGACCACCACAGTCTCTCTGTTCCTCCCACACTCTGACCACCACAGACTCTCTGTTCCTCCCACACTCTGACCACCACAGTCTCTCTGTTCCTCCCACACTCTGACCACCACACAGTCTCTCTGTTCCTCCAACACTCTGACCACCACACAGTCTCTCTGTTCCTCCAACACTCTGACCACCACAGTCTCTCTGTTCCTCCCACACTCTGACCACCACAGCCTCTCTGTTCCTCCCACACTCTGACCACCACAGTCTCTCTGTTCCTCCCACACTCTGACCACCACAGTCTCTCTGTTCCTCCCACACTCTGACCACCACAGTCTCTCTGTTCCTCCCACACTCTGACCACCACAGTCTCTCTGTTCCTCCCACACTCTGACCACCACAGTCTCTCTGTTCCTCCCACACTCTGACCACCACAGTCTCTCTGTTCCTCCCACACTCTGACCACCACACAGTCTCTCTGTCGTCAGGGTTGGATAGGGCTACCATTTCAGTAGCATTATGCTCCTACAATAAAGTCATGCAATCCAAGAAAATGAGCCTTAAAGTATCCGCTTCCTTCCTGTGACTCTGACTTTTTCGGGAGAACATGTGCTTCTTGGATACAAAACTTCATTGTACTATACGGTATCTCTTTGATACTGAATTAGACGAGACATTAGATCCCGTATCTGTGAAGAGAATTGGGATAATATCATGTAGGCCTATAGCAAAAAACAAACAAAAGACCTCCAACACTCTTTAAAAAGATCCTCCAGGGCACTTTGCAACTGGAACAGGGAACATATGCTTTGAAGAACAAGGAGGACGTCTTTCCCTCATGGACCTCTGATGTCCACCAACCTCAGTGTGTTATGCCTTGATTACTTATACTGAAATGTAATGTGACCAATGACCATAGATATTTTATTTTATATTTTATTTTATTTATTTATTTTTAATTTAATTTATATTTAAAAAAAAACATCATTGTAGAACTCTAATCCTTCTTCCTCTGTGTCCCTCTCCCCTCTGTGTCCCTCTCCCATCTGTCTCCCCTCTGTGTCCCTCTCCCCTCTGTCCAGGTATCTCTCAGAAGAGGACGTCCTTGATGAGGTCAACCCGTTCGTCCAGCTGGTCAGCGGGGTGGTGTGGCTGCTGAGGGACGGCCAGGTCTACATTAACCAGAGCATGGAGGCTGAGTGTGGAGCGACACAGGAGACAGGTACTGGAGACAAGAGGCTGAGTGTGGAGCGACACAGGAGACAGGTACTGGAGACAAGAGGCTGAGAGTGGAGAGACACAGGAGACAGGAGACAGAGTGTGGAGAGACACAGGAGACAAGTACAGGAGACAGAGTGTGGAGAGACACAGGAGACAGAGTGTGGAGACAGGAGACAGAGTGTGGAGAGACACAGGAGACAAGTACTGGAGACAGAGTGTGGAGAGACACAGGAGACAAGAGGCAGAGTGTGGAGAGACTCAGGAGACAAGAGACAGAGTGTGGAGAGACACAGGAGACAAGAGACAGAGTGTGGAGAGACACAGGAGACAAGTACTGGAGACAGAGTGTGGAGAGACACAGGAGACAGAGTGTGGAGACAGGAGACAGAGTGTGGAGAGACACAGGAGACAAGTACTGGAGACAGAGTGTGGAGAGACTCAGGAGACAAGAGGCAGAGTGTGGAGAGACACAGGAGACAAGAGGCAGAGTGTGGAGAGACACAGGAGACAGAGAGTGGAGAGACACAGGAGACAGAGTGTGGAGAGACACAGGAGACAGAGTGTGGAGAGACTCAGGAGACAGAGTGTGGAGAGACACAGGAGACAGAGTGTGGAGAGACACAGGAGACAGAGTGTGGAGAGACACAGGAGACAGAGTGTGGAGAGACACAGGAGACTGAGTGTGGAGAGACACAGGAGACAGAGTGTGGAGAGACACAGGAGACAGGGTGTGGAGAGACACAGGAGACAGAGTGTGGAGAGACACAGGAGACAGAGTGTGGAGAGACACAGGAGACAGGGTGTGGAGAGACACAGGAGACAGAGTGTGGAGAGACACAGGAGACAGAGTGGAGAGACACAGGAGACAGAGTGTGGAGAGACACAGGAGACAGAGTGGAGAGACACAGGAGACAGGGTGTGGAGAGACACAGGAGACAGAGTGTGGAGAGACACAGGAGACAGAGTGGAGAGACACAGGAGACAGGGTGTGGAGAGACACAGGAGACAGAGTGTGGAGAGACACAGGAGACAGAGTGTGGAGAGACACAGGAGACAGAGTGGAGAGACACAGGAGACAGGGTGTGGAGAGACACAGGAGACAGAGTGTGGAGAGACACAGGAGACAGAGTGGAGAGACACAGGAGGCAGAGTGTGGAGAGACACAGGAGACAGAGTGTGTAGAGACACAGGAGACAGAGTGGAGAGACACAGGAGACAGGGTGTGGAGAGACACAGGAGACAGAGTGTGGAGAGACACAGGAGACAGGGTGTGGAGAGACACAGGAGACAGAGTGGAGAGACACAGGAGACAGAGTGGAGACAGAGTGTGGAGAGACACAGGAGACAGAGTGTGGAGAGACACAGGAGACAGGGTGTGGAGAGACACAGGAGACAGAGTGGAGAGACACAGGAGACAGAGTGGAGACAGAGTGTGGAGAGACTCAGGAGACAGAGTGTGGAGAGACACAGGAGACAGAGTGTGGAGAGACACAGGAGACAGAGTGGAGACAGAGTGTGGAGAGACACAGGAGACAGAGTGTGGAGAGACACAGGAGACAGAGTGTGGAGAGACACAGGAGACAGAGTGTGGAGAGACTCAGGAGACAGAGTGTGGAGAGACACAGGAGACAGAGTGTGGAGAGACACAGGAGACAGAGTGTGGAGAGACACAGGAGACAGAGTGTGGAGAGACACAGGAGACAGAGTGGAGAGACACAGGAGACAGGGTGTGGAGAGACACCGGAGACAGAGTGTGGAGAGACACAGGAGACAGAGTGTGGAGAGACACAGGAGACAGAGTGTGGAGAGACACAGGAGACAGGGTGTGGAGAGACACAGGAGACAGAGTGTGGAGAGACTCAGGAGACAGAGTGGAGAGACACAGGAGACAGAGTGTGGAGAGACACAGGAGACAGAGTGGAGAGACACAGGAGACAGGGTGTGGAGAGACACAGGAGACAGAGTGTGGAGAGACACAGGAGACAGAGTGTGGAGAGACTCAGGAGACAGAGTGTGGAGAGACACAGGAGACAGCGTGGAGAGACACAGGAGACAGAGTGTGGAGAGACTCAGGAGACAGAGTGTGGAGAGACACAGGAGACAGCGTGGAGAGACACAGGAGACAGGTGCTCTCTCTGTCTCTTTGTCTGTATCTCTGTAGATCTGTCTGTCCCCACAAAGGTAGATCAATCACAGCTCACGCCGCTACGTACATACAGTGAACCACAAGGCAACGTGTTAGCTAGCGACATTAACGTTAGCAGCGTACTTTAGCCAAGCTAACGGTATCAACGCTAGCAATGTACGAAGCTAACGTTGCATAACGGTAGCAACATACGTTAGCCAAGCTAACATTAAGTAACGTAACTTGATATCCTAAAGCTAGCTAATGATTGCACAGGAAAGCCTCGCCATTATTAGACTCATCTTATTGTCTTGTTTTTAATTCCAGAGTGGTAAAGACTTTACTTAAAATATGCTGCAGCAAATTATTACACAAAATCGTAGCATGGCAGTGGCCATTATAGGTCAATTACATGATGTCCCAAGCCCTTAAACAGTCTAAACCTTCAACATTTGAATAGGCAAGATTCAAAACACAATGTTTATTATATATTACCTATTATTACACTGTGTTAAGCTACACCTCAAATGAATCCTCAGGACCCCAGCTTTCCGATAGTGTAACACACTTGTCAGTGGCATTAACTGTTGACCTTGACCTTTTTCCCACACCAAATGCCAAGTGTCTGATGAAGCGACAGTAACAGACTGAAATGACATGGTAACTTGAAAAGGGCTGGTTGAACTACCATGGATTACAGCCTGGCCCCCTGGATTAGATACATTACTGGCAATAGAGGACTCCACTGAGGACAGTGTCCCCGCCCCGGATTAGTCTTAATCCATGTCTGTGAAATCTGTCCAAAGATCAAAGTCTTTGATGTTCCCAAAACATCTGTACAAAACAATGGCCGTCTACCCGTTTGAAGGAACGCCGTCTTGGCGATTCTGTCTCGTACATAGATTGCCGAAAAATCCTAAAAGTTAGTGTCCGTTAAAAATACTTGCTGTATATCCCTTTTAAGTACAGCAGACAAGTGCCATAGCACTTTCTAATGCATTGTCTCCACTAGCCAGGGTTTAGCCGTGCTGTGGCCTTGTCTCCACTAGCCAGGGTTTAGCCGTGCTGTGGCCTTGTCTCCACTAGCCAGGGTTTAGCCGTGCTGTGGCCTTGTCTCCACTAGCCAGGGTTTAGCCGTGCTGTGGCCTTGTCTCCACTAGCCAGGGTTTAGCCGTGCTGTGGCCTTGTCTCCATTAGCCAGGGTTTAGCCGTGCTGTGGCCTTGTCTCCACTAGCCAGGGTTTAGCCGTGCTGTGGCCTTGTCTCCACTAGCCAGGGTTTACCCGTGCTGTGGCCTTGTCTCCACTAGCCAGGGTTTACCCGTGCTGTGGCCTTGTCTCCACTAGCCAGGGTTTACCCGTGCTGTGGCCTTGTCTCCACTAGCCAGGGTTTACCCGTGCTGTGGCCTTGTCTCCACTAGCAAGGGTTTAGCCGTGCTGTGGCCTTGTCTCCACTAGCCAGGGTTTACCCGTGCTGTGGCCTTGTCTCCACTAGCCAGGGTTTACCCGTGCTGTGGCCTTGTCTCCACTAGCCAGGGTTTAGCCGTGCTGTGGCCTTGTCTCCACTAGCAAGGGTTTAGCCGTGCTGTGGCCTTGTCTCCACTAGCCAGGGTTTAGCCGTGCTGTGGCCTTGTCTCCATTAGCCAGGGTTTACCCGTGCTGTGGCCTTGTCTCCACTAGCAAGGGTTTACCCGTGCTGTGGCCTTGTCTCCATTAGCCAGGGTTTACCCGTGCTGTGGCCTTGTCTCCACTAGCCAGGGTAACCCGTGCTGTGGCCTTGTCTCCACTAGCCAGGGTTTACCCGTGCTGTGGCCTTGTCTCCACTAGCCAGGGTTTAGCCGTGCTGTGGCCTTGTCTCCACTAGCCAGGGTTTACCCGTGCTGTGGCCTTGTCTCCACTAGCCAGGGTTTAGCCGTGCTGTGGCCTTGTCTCCACTAGCCAGGGTTTACCCGTGCTGTGGCCTTGTCTCCACTAGCCAGGGTTTACCCGTGCTGTGGCCTTGTCTCCACTAGCCAGGGTTTACCCGTGCTGTGGCCTTGTCTCCACTAGCCAGGGTTTACCCGTGCTGAGGCCTCGTCTGGCACACAGTGAGTGTCTCCATTGTCTTTAGAACCTGGCTGAGACAGACACCTTTCACAACCAGGCCAGACCTGACTGGGACTGTTATAATCATCATGGTTTAGCTTGTGTACCACAGTTGCTGGTGTGAATATTGAAAGGTCGCCTAGCAACCGAGAGTTTACAAAAAACACAAACCCATCCATACCATGCTAGACCATGGCTAGCCCCAGCCAGGCTGAACATAGCTAATAGAATAGAATAGAATAGAATAGAATAGAATAGAATAGAATAGAAATACTTTTATTATCCCGTGGGAAATTTGACACTGCAAATCGCTCAACATTTAAACATTTAGACAGGACAGGTCACGAATTAGAATAATAACACAAATCAAATCAAGTTGCCTAGAATAAGAGTAGAGTAAATAGAATAAAAATGGAATAAAATATACAGTAAATAAATACAGTAAAAATATACTGAGCATGGGGGAAGGGGGGGGGGTACAGGTAGTAAAAACAACACAAGCAGTGTAAACAAATTGGTCAATATAATTAACTATCTAACTAACTGAAATATATATTCACAGTATTCACAGTGTCACATAAGGTGCAGTATGCATCAGGTAGTGTATTGTCCTCCTTGGGTTCCTATTAGTCCTAATGGAGACACAAACCCAACCACACCATACCACGCTAGACCATGGCTAGCCCCAGCCAGGCTGAACATGGCTAATGGAGTCAAGGCACAAGTGCTCGGTCTGATTGCGCGCACGCAGAGCACAGTGGCCGTAGTAGAGATGCTCCTTCCGAGCATCTAATAAAGGTAAAAGCGTTACAGTCAAGCCTGGGAAATCAGGTCTCCGACAGTCATCCAATAAACCTAATTGATTGGCTGCCACATGAGTTAATCATGAGGTTGACTAAAGTGGACCCACGCCGATCCAGAGTGTCACATGAATCAAGTGTATTAGCTAACACTCTTCCCCCCACGGGGCTGTCATGTGACCTTGTCGTACACTATAATAACAACAACAACAACAACCATCCGCTCTACAGAGGGAACACCTCTGCCTTCCTGCAGCAGATGGACGTACACACACACCTTGTGCCGTCAGGTGCCGAGGCGACGCGGCGGAATGGACTTGACATCAGTGGCGCTTGAGAGGAGTAACTACTTCCTGTCGTCAAGTGCTGCTACACAATTGTAGTTTAAGATCAAATAAGATAAGATATTCCTTTATTGATCCCCTTGGGGGAAATGCAGGCATCATAGCAGCATGGGGAAGGGGGGAGGGGAAGTACAGGTATGGGCAGGGTAATAGTAGACGACATAAATACAGGCAATCAAATGATAGTACAGTAGAAAAGTAAAAATAGGCAGTGTAAACGATATAATTAACTCTGAATATATGCATAATGAGCAAGTAGGCAGTGTGATCAAAGGTGCAGATGAGGCTCTGTGTGCCCTTTCAGTTATATTATACATTACAATAAATATGGTTACAATAAACACTAGAATCTAAATATATACTATGAGTAAGTAAGGTATACAGTATACACGGGTGCAGTATACATAAGCAGGGGTGCGTTGCTGATTTCAAAGCTGGTTGCACTGTGTTTTAATGACGCCACGCTCCCGCGCGTGCGCATAAATGTTCCCTCGCATACGCACAGACTAAAGACAATGCCTAATTGCCTCTACGAATGGAATGTAACACATTTCATTCACAAGTTTTGTGTGAATGTATCTGAGAACGTATTTGAACACGCCTGACGACCTGCGCTATTGTTATGCAAAGTAGCCAGGTGGGTACTTAGCGAGTTGGCGCATCAGTCGAGTGCAGCGCATTCCTGTGTGCACGCGTGTGCACATCCATGCATGTGTGTGCGCGTGCTTCTGCTCACAGAGCCGGTTGCACGGCATGCAACCCCGTCCCATGAGCAACGCACCCCTGTACATAAGGTACCCTAACCGGTGTGATATACATTATATGTTATACGTAGTTCGTGCAGTTTAGGTAGGAGTCAGACACATTCAGTGATCAGACATTCCTAGTAGTTCTCGAGTTCTGCTGCCGTTGGTTCTCAGTTTCTTCAGTTTGCGTAGGGCAGAAGCGCCTTATACCCAGATCACGTGCTCAACAAATATAATGCTGTGTTTGACCAATAACCAGTTACAAATTCAACATTTTGAAGCAAATAAACAATAACTTTTTGTTTTGAAAATGAGTTCATTTAACACAATGTGCGCCATAAACGAGTTAACTCGTTCAAGTCAAGTCAAGAGTTTTATTTGTCACGGCATACAAGTATGCAATGAAATGCGGGGGGTCTTGCCCGAAACGATGTGCATAATACAATAGTAATATATAATAGAATCCAATAGAACGACATTGTGCAATAAAACAAGTAAACAGAGTAGGGCATATCGGTATATGTACATGAGTTATTTACAGAGCATGGTAGGACATGCTAGGTCCTGTGGTAGTGCAATACACTGTTAGCTACGGATGAGGCACTGGAACATGCAAATGGACCATTTAAAAAAAAGTGTGTAAATATTTATTCTACGTTCTTATGGAATGAATGAGATTTAAAAAAAAAAAAAAAAATTGTTAATTTTCATAACGCGATAATTTGCTGTGTAATTAATTAATCTAATTAACGCGATAAACTGACAGCCATAGTATTTATGTATTTATTGTGGAGATTGGGAGGTGGGAGGGGGGCGTTTGATGTTCCATGTTGATGTCCCAGTGCTAACATGCTGTACCGCAAATGATTACCACCAGCCATAGTTGTGTGGCATTAAAGTATCTTGTATCTTGTACACTGGGAATAGAACCCCTAACCCTGGCAGTGTTAGTACCGTGTTCTACCCATTGAGCTACACCGGACCACTTCACTACCTTTCACTACCACACTACAGACGGTTAACCCTTTCACTACCACACTACAGGCGGTTAACCCTTTCACTGCCACACTACAGATGGTTAACATTATGTAGTGGTAGTGAAAGGGTTAACATTATGTAGTGGTAGTGAAAGGGTTAACTTTCTGCAGTGTGGTTGTGAAAGGGTTAACCTTCTGTAGTGGTAGTGAAAGGGTTAACCTTCTGTAGTGGTAGTGAAAGGGTTAACCTTCTGTAGTGGTAGTGAAAGGGCTAAACTCACTGCAAGGGATACGTCGCTGTATTGGGATTTCTACACCAACCAGGTCCCTTCTTTCTCCACAGGGGTCTTCCTCCACTTTGTGGACGTGGTGTCGGCCAGGACAGCGGTGGGCCACGACGCCGAAGGCAGACTGATCCTCTTCCACACCGACGGACAAACGAACGAGAGGGGGTAAGAGATGGAGAGAGAGGGGGTAAGAGATGGAGAGAGAGGGGGTAAGAGATGGAGAGAGAGGGGGTAAGAGATGGAGAGAGAGGGGGTAAGAGTCGGAGAGAGAGGGGGTAAGAGAGACTGAGAGAGAGGGGGTAAGAGACGGAGAGAGAGGGGGTAAGAGACGGAGAGAGAGGGGGTAAGAGAGACTGAGAGAGAGGGGGTAAGAGAGACTGGAGAGAGGGGGTAAGAGACGGAGAGAAAGGGGGTAGGAGATGGAGAGAAAGGGGGTAGGAGATGGAGAGAGAGGGGGTAAGAGACTGAGAGAAAGGGGGTAAGAGACGGAGAGAGAGGGGGTAAGAGACTGAGAGAAAGGGGGTAGGAGATGGAGAGAGGGGGTAAGAGACGGAGAGAGAGGGGGTAAGAGAGACTGAGAGAGAGGGGGTAAGAGACGGAGAGAGAGGGGGTAAGAGACGGAGAGAAAGGGGGTAAGAGACTGACTGAGAGAGAGGGGGTAAGAGAGACTGGAGAGAGAGGGGGTAAGAGACGGAGAGAGAGGGGGTAAGAGATGGAGAGAGAGGGGGTAAGAGAGACTGAGAGAGAGGGGGTAAGAGAGACTGGAGAGAGGGGGTAAGAGAGACTGGAGAGAGGGGGTAAGAGACGGAGAGAGAGGGGGTAAGAGAGACTGGAGAGAGGGGGTAAGAGAGACTGGAGAGAGGGGGTAAGAGACGGAGAGAGAGGGGGTAAGAGAGACTGAGAGAGAGGGGGTAAGAGACGGAGAGAGAGGGGGTAAGAGACGGAGAGAGAGGGGGTAAGAGACGGAGAGAGAGGGGGTAAGAGACGGAGAGAGAGGGGGTAAGAGACGGAGAGAGAGGGGGTAAGAGACTGAGAGAGAGGGGGTAAGAGACGGAGAGAGAGGGGGTAAGAGATGGAGAGAGAGGGGGTAAGAGAGACTGAGAGAGAGGGGGTAAGAGATGGAGAGAGAGGGGGTAAGAGAGACTGAGAGAGAGGGGGTAAGAGATGGAGAGAGAGGGGGTAAGAGACGGAGAGAGAGGGGGTAAGAGACTGAGAGAGAGGGGGTAAGAGAGACTGAGAGAGAGGGGGTAAGAGACTGAGAGAGAGGGGGTAAGAGACGGAGAGAGAGGGGGTAAGAGAGACTGAGAGAGAGGGGGTAAGAGATGGAGAGAGAGGGGGTAAGAGACGGAGAGAGAGGGGGTAAGAGACTGAGAGAGGGGGTAAGAGAGACTGAGAGAGAGGGGGTAAGAGAGACTGGAGAGAGGGGGTAAGAGAGAGGGGGGGTAAGAGAGAGAGGGGGTAGGAGACGGAGAGAGAGGGGGTAAGAGACGGAGAGAGAGGGGGTAAGAGATGGAGAGAGAGGGCCTCGTGGGGACCAGGGAGTGAGACATTGATATGGTAATATATTATGACATTAAGAGGAGTGCGCTTTCATCCAAAGTGGCTCACATCCCTTTCATAGGCTACATTACAACGTCAACAGCGCCGTTGGCTGATAGACACAGCCACCCGGAATCACATGTTTTATTTTTATCTTTTATATTTGAATGTGTCCTTCAGTTAACCAGGGTCATCACACTGAGGTCTCTAGGCTGATGTGGGCCCTGGTCAAGAAGGCAGCATACAGATAGTTTTCACATTTGCATTTAGTAATTTAGTGACTCACAAGGGCTGTACGACAGGTCAGCAGGAAGGGTTCAGTTCCGACGGTGGAATGATATGAGATGAGATATGATATGAGATATAATCTTGTGATCTCTGGTTGTAATGGCCACCTTTTGGTTGAATGAGTAGAGTTGGTAGCTGCCCCAGGATGGCTTTGTATACAAACAAATACCAATGTATGCCTTCTTATGGCCAGGGATGGCTGACCTGACAATTCATACAACACACAGTGTTACAAATCGTAAAGCAGCGTGATATATTGTGTCTAAAGTACAAAGATGTGATAATGCGTAAAAGGCGTGAGGCCGGTGTGTTTAATTAAGACTGAAAGGAGAGAGGATGAACACACATAGAGTTTAATTAAGACTGAAAGGAGAGAGGATGAACACACGTAGAGTTTAATTAAGACTGAAAGGAGAGAGGATGAACACACGTAGAGTTTAATTAAGACTGAAAGGAGAGAGGATAAACACACGTAGAGTTTAATTAACTCATTCAGCGCCAGCTATTATCCTCATCCCTGTAGTCAATGGGCCACGCTAAAAGATAGGCATTTTCACTGTGCGTCACGATGTTTGCAGAGCTATATCTATATTCTATATTATAGCTATGGAGACAATACTATGGCTCATTTGACAGTCACTATCTCTCGTCCAACATGTAAAAAAGAAACTTTCATGTATAAGTTTGCGTGTTATCCTGTGGTGAATATTGTATAGTTTCAGAGTGATCCGGGCTAATTCCTGGAAGCTGAGTTATGGAGCGCTATGTGCATTTTGCAAAAGTTGTTCGCGTCGCCTGGACACGATATTATTTCCAAATCAAAGGTATATAATGGGTATTATGTTTCATCATGAAGGCATCAAAGGGGGGGGGGGGGTAATTTTGTGATGCTCTGATCGTCAGCAACAGCATACGTTTTGAATACTACATACGTTGATTGTTGCGATCGATGTAAAATCATTGTTGGATCAAAGTAGGATTGATGTCATATAGTCCTTACCTTTGATAGGAGTTATTCCAAAATGAATATTCCAATTGTCTGATCGCGATTCCCAGTATTGATGTCCATCGGGTACCTGACACCTGACATCAAGTGTGCTGGACGTGTTCCAAGGTGCTCGAATGAAGCGTTTAACTTGCCTGGGTCCAAATTCTCCACCCGGACCATATAAAATGTAACACACATTGTGAAATAAGGTTTCAAAGGGTAGGCGATACTGCCACCTAGCAGGATTCGGCCAGCATTGCACTCTCGAGGTCTCAGAATAAGTTCCAATGATAACACAGAGGTCCTTGAGAGTGTATAGTGTAATTAAGACTGAAAGGAGAGGATGAACACACGTAGAGTTGAATTAAGACTGAAAGGAGAGGATGAACACACGTAGAGTTTAATTAAGACTGAAAGGAGAGAGGATGAACATACGTAGAGTTTAATTAAGACTGAAAGGAGAGGATGAACATACGTAGAGTTTAATTAAGACTGAAAGGAGAGAGGATGAACACACAGAGTTTAATTAAGACTGACCGGAGAGAGGATGAACATACATAGTTTAATTAAGACTGAAATGAGAGAGGATGAACATACGTAGAGAGATTAATCAAAACAACACTGGAGAAACCAGGAGACCATGTTATGACTTGAAAAGTTAATTAAAAAATTGTTCTTCTAGCATCAAAATGATAAAAAAAAATCATTTACATATCTGAAATGTGTCTATGCAGCGTTATGAATGCATTTCGAGGAGCGGACGGCTAATTCACTTCCATACCTTTCAAAACACAAAAACCCACGACGGTTAAAACCAATGGGAGCCCAGTGAACAGGAGTCTGCAGTTACTGTGGTTTGCCTGCTGTTTGATTGTTTGGATTCTTACACGTGGTATTTTTATTTACATTTACCTTTAGTCATTTAGCTGAACGCTTTTATCCAAAGAGACTTACAAGTTCAGTACAACAAGTCAGCAGGAAGGAAGGGTACAACTCTGGCAGCTAAGCCTGAGGGTCAGTAAGACAAACAGTGTTGAACTTGAGTGTGATGATGGCGATGTTTTAACATTGAAATGAATGGCACCAATAGAATGCCCATTTGTCCTCCATGTTAGAAGAAACACCATTTGCTTTGTGTTAATTATATGAGAAATATATCAACAAAATTTTAACAAAATGGTGTTTCATCACCGGATCTGGTAAAGGAGTCGCGGTAACATCGTGCTTTTCCAGTGTTTTACTTCCACTTCCACTGCACAGAAACCTTCTGGTCGCCGATGGTTACAGGCAGCCATGTTGGAACAAACATTCCTCTATTGAGACCAAGGAGGGGGAAGATAACAGAGATGGACGTGTGGGGGTGAATATATAAGAGCAGGATGGAGGCTGTGAGGAAGAGGAAGACATTTTAACCTGTGTGTGTGTGTGTGTGTGTGTGTGTGTGTGTGTGTGTGTGTGTGTGTGTGTGTGTGTGTGTGTGTGTGTGTGTGTGTGTGTGTGTGTGTGTGTGTGTGTGTGTGTGTGTGTGTGTGTGTGTGTGTGTGTGTGTGTGTGTGTGTGTGTGTGTGTGTGTGTGTGTGTGTGTGTGTGTGTGTGTGTGTGTGTGTGTGTGTGTGTGTGTGTGTGTGTGTGTGTGTGTGAGATAACTAACGCTATTGTATTGCTTAGACTAACCAATAGGGATCCCTGACCCCTGATCAATTCTATTGATTTCACCCGTCCTCGCCTGATGACCTATACTGACCTGAGAGATGGATGTGTTTGCGTTAAAGACGTGGCTTCTGAAAGCACAAGGCGGGGAACATGTTTTGACATGTCTGCACCCCCCAAACCCCCCCCCCTATATATCACTCTATATCAGGCCTGTGCCAGCAGGTCAATAGTAAACCCTAGCCTCTGTGGGACTAGGCAGTGACCTTCCCCCGAGGGCTGGAGCCTCAGTCTGATTACATTGATTGATTGATTGATTGATTGATTGATTGATTGATTGATTGATTGATTGATTGATTGATTGATTGATTGATTGATTGAAAACTTTATTAACAGATTGTAGAATGGGTACAATACAATACGGCTCAATACACACAATTCTTAAGGGGATGCAGACCAAGGTTAACCGTCTGTAGTGTGGTAGTGAAAGGGTTAACCGTCTGTAGTGTGGTAGTGAAAAGGTTAACCTTCTGTAGTGTGGTAGTGAAAGGGTTAGCCCTTGGTCGTGTGGCAGTGAAAGGGTTAACCTTCTGTATTGTCGCAGTGAAAGGGTTAAACCGTTGGTAGTGTGGTAGTGAAAGGGTTAACACAGCTTTATATACCAGAAACCCCCCTGGGGCTGCATTTAGGACAAGGCTATTGGAACCTGATGTATGTGTATTACCAGTGGTGGAAAGTAACTCAGTATTTTTACTCGAGTACTGTACTTAAGTACAATTTCGAGCTACTTGTACTTTACGTGAGTATTTTCATTTTAGGGAACTTTGTACTTTTACTCCACTACATTTATCTGAACCCATCAGTTACTAGTTACTTTGAAGAAAGGGATTTTGCATAGAACACATAATATATACAAAATAAGAAATGTATGAAGATGATATACTTTCACATTTGAACCCTGTCAACTTCAAGAGGACATAATCAGAGCAGCATAACTGGACCACATGCCCCTTTAACATCACCTATAGAGGTCAATAGATCAAGGAAATTAGCTTATCGTCTTCTCCAGAGAGAGACACGAAGATAGATACCAGTTTCCTCTCTGTGCGTTCAGTAGAAAGCTATCTGCCTGCACGTTAGCCTAGCTTAGCACAATGAATGGAAGCGGACAGTGACGGGTAGCCTAGGCATTGTCCAACGCCTCTCCCGAAGGCTACCCATCACTGTTTGCTTCCATTCATTGTGCTAAGCTAGGCTAACGTGCAGCCAGATACCTTTCTACTGAACGCACAGAGAGGAAACTGGTATCTATCTTCTCGTCTCTCTCTCTAGAAGACAGTAAGCTAATTTCCCCAAATGTTGCCGTGTTCCTTTAAGTAAAGGAACTGTGTACTTCTTCCACCACTGTGTATTATTTACTATACTGTTGTAGGGTGTAGTTTTTGTATCTACTGCATGCTAGCTGCTAGCTGGGGTCCACTCCCTTTCAATTCAATCATTACAGCACCTCAGAAGAGGAACCACGTAACTCTGTCTAATGTTTTCAGAGGAACAATGTGTTCAAACTGTATTATCTAAAGAGTGTTGTGTTCATTCTTAGTTAAAGATGGTAGAGGTTGAGTACTTTATTATCTAAAGACGTAAGTTAGAGTGTTGTGTTCATTCATAGTTACAGGCAGTAGAAGTTGAGTACTTTATTATCAAAAGATGGTAAATTAGTGTTGTGTTCATTCATAGTTACAGACAGTAGAAGTTGAGTACTTTATTATCAAAAGATGGTAAGTTAGAGTGTTGTGTTCGTTCATAGTTAAAGACAGTAGAAGTTGAGTACTTTATTATCAAAAGATGGTAAGTTAGAGTGTTGTGTTCGTTCATAGTTAAAGACAGTAGAAGTTGAGTACTTTATTATCTAAAGATGGTAAGTTAGAGTGTTGTGTTCGTTCATAGTTAAAGACAGTAGAAGTTGAGTACTTTATTATCTAAAGATGGTAAGTTAAAGTGTTGTGTTCGTTCATAGTTAAACACAGTAGAAGTTGAGTACTTTATTATCAAAAGATGGTAAGTTAGTGTTGTGTTCATTCACAGTTAAGTAGAGGTTGATACTCTGTATCTACTATCTTCTGTGTACAGTATTTTCAATTTTTTTATTTAACCAGGAAGTATCTGTATATATCACTTACCTACTCTTACTAGTTATACCGGTGGCCAGTATGACTTACTACCATAGTGTATTTATACTTGTATCACTGTAGATAATAATATTGTAACACTGTACATGCATCTGATTAGCATTGTTACTCAGTAGTATTCATTTATATACACTCCAGTTTAATCACCTGTACATTGTATATCGTTATTGCACTTTACTGCTGGTTAGATGCCAACTTCTTTTTGTTGCACTGTACTTGTGCTGTATGATGACAATACATTTGAATCTAATCATTTACATTTACATTTACATTTAGTCATTTAGCTGACGCTTTTATCCAAAGCGACTTACAAGTTCTGTACGACAAGCCATCAGGAAGGGCACAACTCTATCAGCTGAGCAACAATGTTCATCAAAGTGTTGAGTGCTACAGTGTAGGTTAGTTTATTAGGACAAGTGCATGACAGTACGGTTAGTTAGGGTTAGATTTTTTTATTGTTTTTTTTTTTTTTTTTTTTTTTTTTTAATTCAGATAATGGTTGAAGAAGTGCGTCTTTAGTCGACGGCGAAAGATTGGACGTGATTCGGCTGTCCTAACTGGGGTGGGTAGTTCATTCCACCATTGTGGGGCAAGGACTGAGAATAGGCGACTTCTCTTTGATGACCCTCCCGGAGCTTGGATAGGAGTAGGTCTGAGGCGGCCAGAAGATGCAGAGCGTAGGGGTCTTGAGGGTGTGTAGTTAGAGACCATTGACCGGAGGTAGGCGGGAGCGGTTCCCTTTGCCGCACGGTATGCTAGGTCGAGGGCCTTGAAGCGAATCTAATCGAATATTATATTGTCAATCTAATGTGAATCTTTGTAATCTCACGCTTCTTTTCTTCCAACACGATGTGTTTGACGACTGTCTGTGTATTCTGACGTCGCTTCTTCTGTGCAGCGTATAATTCACCCTCACCTGCCCCACACTGCCTACTTGCTCATTATGCTTATATTCAGAGTTAATTATTTTGTTTATGTTTACACTGCCTATTTAAACTTTTTCTACTGTACTATAATTCTATTGCCTATAATTATGGGCACTATTACCATGCCCATACCTGTACCCCTCCCCCATACTGCTATGATGCCGGAATTCCCCCAAGGGGATCAATAAAGGAATATCTTATCTTATCTTATATTCTCCTTTTGTCTCGTCATATAGCATGAACCTTTGGCAGGTGGCAGACTTCCTGAAGAAGAACGGAGTGGTCAACGCTATCAATCTGGATGGAGGCGGGTCCTCCACCTACATCGCCAACGGCTCATTGGCCAGTTACCCCTCTGACCACTGGTGAGCCATTGAAAGAAAGAAAAAACAGATGACCTCACAATGGGTCTCATTCACCAACGGATTTAAGACAAAAGTTAAGAAAACATTTCTGCTATCTCCTAATAAAACACGTCATTAGAATAATATAAGCCTACTGTTCATTCATTACGCACGTAGGCTATATTGTACATGTGTGTGTGTGTGTGTGCGCTGAACAGGTGGCCAGGAGCGCGCAACAAGACTCTATAGTGTGCAGCCAGATAGATATAGTGTGCTATATGATGACAATACATTTGAATCTAATCTCACTTTGATCAGTTGCAAACTACCTGTTTGCTTACGTTTTGCACACGGCCCGCACACGCCCTCGCCTTATAAGGAGCTGGCGGGGCGTGTCTGTATGAAAATTCAGGTGAACGAGAACACGCTTTTCCAGTTTGTGAATGAGCGGCGTACTTCATTCTGGGGATCGCAGCTGCGATCATTTTGGCAATTTAAGAGAACCTCTCCATGCGTTGATGAATCCGGGGGTAACTGTTGTACGCTTTCTCTTACAAACTCAGTGGTGTGCGTGGGCTGAACAAACAACATGCAGCCCTTTGCGCAAGTTATATTTACGGAAGGGGGGGAATTGGAGTTTCGAATTTAGTTCCGCGCGCGGGAAAAAAAAATGTTATTAAAAAAAAGGTAGGTCTTCTGGCTCTGGCTTGTCGTTTGCGTTCGCCATACTATGAGGCTATGCTAAACTACAGGTAATATCTCAGTGGTGTGCGTGGGCTGAACAAACAACATGCAGCCCTTTGCGCAAGTTATATTTACGGAAAGGGGGGACTTGGAGTTTCGAATTTAGTTCCGCGCGCGAAAAAAACTTTGCATTCGTCCGGCACACAGCGCGTACTTAACCGAAGGACACTCCCGGTGAGCCGGTGGGCACCTTGCATGGTGGCCTCCGCCGTCGGTGTGTGAGTGTGTGAGTGAACGGGTCAAATGTGAGGAACATATTGTAAAGCGCTTTGGCTAAAAGTGTTATATAAATGCAGCCATTTACCATTCACCAAATATATTCTAAATATTTGTTCTCATTATTATAATTCTCGGGGGAAACAGGAAATAGTTTTGATGGGTATTCCCAGGAATCCCGCCTCCCGGGATTAAACCCTTAAATTGCAGGAACGGTAGGTTTAGGGGTAAGGTAAGGGTTAATGCTACGGTAACCTTTTAGGTGAGAATTATTACGTCGCGATAGTTGTGACCACAAGTGGCGACCTGCTGACTCCTCTTCATCACCACCCTCGACGTTCTCCTCCCTCTTCCTCCCAGCCATCAGGACGCCAGGTGGCGCTGCCCGCGGCGCGTCTCCACCGTCCTGTGTGTTCACCGGCGCCGCTGCCAGCCGGAGGACTGCAGCCGGCACGGGGTCTGCGACGACGCCGGCAGGTGCCGTTGCCAGGGAGGCTGGCGCGGTGCCGCCTGTGACACCCTGCTGTGCCAACCGCCCGTCTGCGGTGCCCACGGAGTCTGTACGGCAGGTAGGTGTCTGCATGGTGTGTGTGGAGCAGAGGAGGGGGGGG
>NC_140183.1:15780139-15955962 GCF_963971535.1 Notolepis coatsorum | reverse complement strand
CAGATAGCACTGCATATCTCTCTCTCTCTGTGTGTGTGTGTGTCTGTCTCTCTCTCTCTCTCTCTCTCTCTCTCTCTCTCTCTCTCTCTCTCTCTCTCTCTCTCTCTCTCTCTCTCCTCTCCCTCTCTCTCCCTCTCTCTCTCTCCATCTGCCTCTCTTTCTCTCTGTGTGTCTCTCTCTCTCCATCTGTCTCTCTTTCTCTCTGTGTCTGTCTCTCTCTCTCTGTTTATGTTTAGCAAATATTTCCCTCCATCAACAAGTGCCAGCTCAGCTCTCTCTCTCTCTCTCTCTCTCTCTCTCTCTCTCTCTCTCTCTCTCTCTCTCTCTCTCTCTCTCTCTCTCTCTCTCTCTCTCTCTCTCTCTCTCTCTCTCTCTCTCTCTCTCTCTCTCTCTCTCTCTCTCTCTCTCTCTCTCTCTCTCTCCTCTCTCTCTCTCTCTCTCTCTCTCTCTCCTCTCTCTCTCTCTCTCTCTCTCTCTCTCTCTCTATGTTTAGCAAATATTTCCTTCCATCAACAAGTGCCAGCTCAGCTGTCTCTCTCTCTCTCTCTCTCTCTCTCTATCTCCATATTTCTCAGTCCCATGTGTGTATATATATATATATATATATATTAACATCTCTATATGTATTTATATACATATATATGTGTGTGTGTGTGTGTATATGTATATGTCGCACCATGTCACAGGGATTATATATATATATCTGTCTCTCTCTCTCTGTCTGTCTCTTCTCTCTCTCTCTTTTCACTTGGCGAGTGTAGCAGCTCTCTATATTTATGTATGTATGTGTGTATATGTTTGTACTTGGCGAGCTTAGCAGCTCTCTTTCTCTCTCTGTTTATGTTTAGCAAATGTTTCCCTGTTTGCATAGGAAAGAGTTGAAAACACATGTCCAGTCTTTTGTCAGCCCAGAGTCTATACGCTTGGCACTCGCCTGCGCTGTTACGCACTAACAGGAGGGGACTGCACATTTCTGTCATTTGCAGATGTTGTCGGCGCTCTCCGTCTAATAAATGTACTTGAATCGATAACATCCACTGGTTGTTCAAGTTTCAAGTTTATTATTTATTAACAAAATACAGAATACTTTATGATGAAATGCTTGTTTCTGTATGAGCCCCTGAGAGTGTGCTACATACAGTAAAAAAAAAAGAAAAAAAAAAGTAAGTAAAGGAATGTTCAGTCAATATACATATATACAATGCAGAGTAACAGTGAGGTACAATGCAGAAATGAGATGAGGTACAAAACTTACGGTAGGGTGCAAATGAGGTATGAATGTAGTGCAAATGTCTTTAATAGTAGATAAATATAAAGTGTGTTAAAGTGTCTAAAGTGAGTGGTAAGCTGAGTGTTTATTTAAAGTGAGTGTGTACATGTGGATGTGTGTGCAGTGTGTGTAGATGATGGGTTGTTGCATAGTGTCATTGTCATTGAGCATCCTGAGGGGATAGAAGCTCCTTCTGAGTCTCTCTGTACTGGCCATGAGACTCCGGTAGCGCTTGCCTGACCGCAGCAGTTCAAAGAGGCAGTTGTTTGGGTGACTAGAGTCTTTGATTATTCCCTTAGCCTTGGCCCTGCAACGCTTGTTATAAACGTCCTGGAGAGTGGGAAGCCCACCTCCAATTGTGCGTTCGACTGAACGGGCCGTCTTTGTTGTTGTTTGAAGTGATGGTTTTAAGCTCTAGGCTTAAGTTTATTTAAAGGTCCCCTCCCCTTAGAAACATGTTTTTTCTACAGTTAAACCCTCTCGGAGGCGTGACTTTGAGGATACAGATTGTCATTTGTGCAGAACTTGTCACCAGAGCGCCCTTTTCACATTCTTTCACTGAAGGGGTAGAAATCTGAGCAGGCTGTGTGACGCAACTAATACTGGAAAGTGAACCTATCATGGTCGTTATTGGCCAGCTGGCCACACTGTCATCCAGGAAAAGCTAAAACCGTATTATAAGTAATCTAGTGATCTATGCACAAAAACCCTTTTTTCAGCTAATATCTTAGTTATAACAAAATTATGTAGCTAAGAAGTGTTGTGTTTTGGTGAAACTCATTTTTTGGCAAAGCTTTTTGGTGGAAAAAGAGAAAGTTAACCGCTTAGGGGAAGATGTGAAGGGGGGGTGGGTATATATATACATACATATTTGTCTGAATATACCTGCATATAACCCCTCTATATACTTACTTATACGCCTGCATATAACCCTTAACTCTGTATGATAGCATGTACAATAATGTTGTATACCGTATGTCCTTTTATCTGTATATATCCTTCTCTTACTCTTTACGCTGCTGGCCAGTATGGCTACTACCATACTGTCCTTATACCTGTATCACTGTACAAATGATACTACAACGCTGTACATACATCTGATTAGCACTACACTCAGTAGTACTAATTTGTATATTTTGTATATATTGCTGTTGCATTTTACATTTGCACTCTAGTTGGCTGCAAAACTTATTTTCGTTGGACTGTACTTGTGCTGTATGATGACAATACATTTGAATCTAATCTAATCTAGTAATAAAGTATCCCTGTATATATGAATAAACTGAATATTAACAATATTTCCACATAATCACAACTATCATAAAGGATACGTTGTTTACTTTCCTCAGTATCACATCCCACATCCGTTTGTTTCTTTTTATTTCTCATGGTTGGATATTTACGAGCGTATCAGTTTATAACACTTAACTGTTTACATGAGCCACCCCGAAGAGGGAATACTGTCCCCAATAATATGTCATGTAAACAAACTCAATGAGTCTTGTTCTGTAGCTTTGTGTTTCCTTATCTGTGTTAATACATGTAACACCAGGGAACATGTCTGGTCACGTGTTGCTTGTTAATACATGTAACACCATGAAACACGTCTGGTCACGTGTTGCTTGTCAATACATGTAACACCATGAAACATGTCTGGTCACGTGTTGCTTGTTAATAATACATGTAACACCATGAAACATGTCTGGTCGCGTGTTGCTTGTCAATACATGTAACACCATGAAACATGTCTGGTCACGTGTTGCTTGTCAATACATGTAACACCATGAAACATGTCTGGTCACGTGTTGCTTGTTAATAATACATGTAACACCATGAAACATGTCTGGTCGCGTGTTGCTTGTTAATAATACATGTAACACCATGAAACATGTCTGGTCACGTGTTGCTTGTTAATAATACATGTAACACCATGAAACATGTCTGGTCGCGTGTTGCTTGTTAATACATGTAACACCATGAAACATGTCTGGTTGCGTGTTGCTTGTTAATAATACATGTAACACCATGAAACATGTCTGGTCACGTGTTGCTTGTCAATACATGTAACACCATGAAACATGTCTGGTCGCGTGTTGCTTGTTAATAATACATGTAACACCATGAAACATGTCTGGTCGCGTGTTGCTTGTCAATACATGTAACACCATGAAACATGTCTGGTCGCGTGTTGCTTGTTAATAATACATGTAACACCATGAAACATGTCTGGTCGCGTGTTGCTTGTTAATAATACATGTAACACCATGAAACATGTCTGGTCGCGTGTTGCTTGTCAATACATGTAACACCATGAAACATGTCTGGTCGCGTGTTGCTTGTCAATACATGTAACACCATGAAACATGTCTGGTCGCGTGTTGCTTGTCAATACATGTAACACCATGAAACATGTCTGGTCGCGTGTTGCTTGTCAATACATGTAACACCATGAAACATGTCTGGTCGCGTGTTGCTTGTCAATACATGCAAAAAGCCTGGAAGGAAAGAGGTGCTATAGATACAATTTCTATGTAGAGTAATCTTCCACAGAGCTTTTAGAAAGGTGCAGAATAAAAGTATTTTTTCCCCCCAAATAAATTATTGATGAATTATCATTTAACAGATTTTGGTGGGTAAAAAAATGTATGTTGTCATGTTAACTCTTGGAGGCAGGACCTTGACTATACAGATTATTAACTCTAGGAGACAGGACCTTGACTATACAGATTATTAACTCTTGGAGGCAGGACCTTGACTATACAGATTATTAACTCTTGGAGGCAGGACTTTGACTATACAGATTATTAACTCTAGGAGGCAGGACCTTGACTATACAGATTGTTATAAACTCTAGGAGACATGACTTTGACTATACAGATTATTATTAACTCTTGGAGACAGGACTTTGACTATACAGATTATTATTAACTCTAGGAGACAGGACTTTGACTATACAGATTATTATTAACTCTTGGAGACAGGACTTTGACTCTACAGATTGTTATCAACTCTAGGAGACAGGACTTTGACTCTACAGATTATTAACTCTAGGAGACATGACTTTGACTCTACAGATTATTAACTCTAGGAGACATGACTTTGACTATACAGATTGTTATTAACTCTAGGAGACAGGACTTTGACTCTACAGATTGTTATTAACTCTTGGAGACATGACTTTGACTATACAGATTATTAACTCTAGGAGACATGACTTTGACTATACAGATTATTAACTCTTGGAGACAGGACTTTGACTATACAGATTATTAACTCTTGGAGACAGGACTTTGACTATACAGATTATTAACTCTAGGAGACATGACTTTGACTATACAGATTATTAACTCTTGGAGACAGGACTTTGACTATACAGATTGTTATTAACTCTTGGAGACATGACTTTGACTATACAGATTATTAACTCTAGGAGACATGACTTTGACTATACAGATTATTAACTCTTGGAGACAGGACTTTGACTCTACAGATTGTTATTAACTCTAGGAGACAGGACTTTGACTATACAGATTATTAACTCTTGGAGACAGGACTTTGACTCTACAGATTGTTATTAACTCTAGGAGACAGGACTTTGACTATACAGATTATTAACTCTAGGAGACATGACTTTGACTCTACAGATTATTAACTCTAGGAGACAGGACTTTGACTCTACAGATTGTTATTAACTCTAGGAGACAGGACTTTGACTATACAGATGATTAACTCTTGGAGACAGGACTTTGACTATACATATTGTTATTAACTCTAGGAGACAGGACTTTGACTATACAGATTGTTATTAACTCTAGGAGACAGGACTTTGACTATACAGATTGTTATTAACTCTAGGAGGCAGGACTTTGACTCTACAGATTGTTATTAACTCTTGGAGACAGGACTTTGACTATACAGATTGTTATTAACTCTTGGAGACAGGACCTTGACTCTACAGATTGTTATTAACTCTTGGAGACAGGACTTTGACTATACAGATTGTTATTAACTCTTGGAGACAGGACTTTGACTATACAGATTATTAACTCTTGGAGACAGGACTTTGACTATACAGATTGTTATTAACTCTAGGAGACAGGACTTTGACTATACAGATTATTAACTCTAGGAGGCAGGACCTTGACTCTACAGATTGTTATTAACTCTTGGAGACAGGACTTTGACTATACAGATTGTTATTAACTCTTGGAGACAGGACTTTGACTATACAGATTATTAACTCTTGGAGACAGGACTTTGACTATACAGATTGTTATTAACTCTTGGAGACAGGACTTTGACTATACAGATTATTAACTCTAAGAGGCAGGACTTTGACTCTACAGATTGTTATTAACTCTTGGAGACAGGACTTTGACTATACAGATTATTAACTCTAGGAGACAGGACTTTGACTATACAGATTGTTATTAACTCTAGGAGACATGACTTTGACTATACATATTGTTATTAACTCTAGGAGACAGGACCTTGACTATACAGATTGTTATTAACTCTAGGAGACAGGACTTTGACTATACAGATTATTAACTCTAGGAGACAGGACTTTGACTATACAGATTGTTATTAACTCTAGGAGACATGACTTTGACTATACATATTGTTATTAACTCTAGGAGACATGACTTTGACTATACAGATTGTTATTAACTCTAGGAGACAGGACTTTGACTATACAGATTGTTATTAACTCTAGGAGACAGGACTTTGACTATACAGATTGTTATTAACTCTAGGAGACATGACTTTGACTATACAGATTGTTATTAACTCTAGGAGGCAGGACTTTGACTATACAGATTATTATTAACTCTTGGAGGCAGGACTTTGACTCTACATATTGTTATTAACTCTTGGAGACAGGACTTTGACTATACATATTGTTATTAACTCTAGGAGGCAGGACCTTGACTCTACATATTGTTATTAACTCTAGGAGACATGACTTTGACTCTACATATTGTTATTAACTCTTGGAGACAGCACTTTGACTATACATATTGTTATTAACTCTAGGAGACATGACTTTGACTCTACATATTGTTATTAACTCTTGGAGACAGCACTTTGACTATACAGATTGTTATTAACTCTTGGAGGCATGACTTTGACTCTACATATTGTTATTAACTCTAGGAGACAGCACTTTGACTATACATATTGTTATTAACTCTAGGAGACATGACTTTGACTCTACATATTGTTATTAACTCTTGGAGACAGCACTTTGACTATACAGATTGTTATTAACTCTTGGAGGCATGACTTTGACTCTACATATTGTTATTAACTCTAGGAGACATGACTTTGACTCTACATATTGTTATTAACTCTTGGAGACAGCACTTTGACTATACAGATTGTTATTAACTCTTGGAGGCATGACTTTGACTCTACATATTGTTATTAACTCTAGGAGACATGACTTTGACTATACAGATTGTTATTAACTCTTGGAGACAGGACTTTGACTATACAGATTATTAACTCTAGGAGACAGGACTTTGACTCTACAGATTATTAACTCTTGGAGACAGGACTTTGACTATACATATTGTTATTAACTCTTGGAGACAGGACTTTGACTATACAGATTATTAACTCTTGGAGACATGACTTTGACTATACAGATTATTAACTCTAGGAGACATGACTTTGATTATACAGATTATTAACTCTAGGAGACATGACTTTGACTATACAGATTATTAACTCTAGGAGACATGACTTTGATTATACAGATTATTAACTCTAGGAGACATGACTTTGACTATACAGATTATTAACTCTAGGAGACATGACTTTGACTATACAGATTATTAACTCTAGGAGACAGGACTTTGATTATACAGATTATTAACTCTAGGAGACATGACTTTGACTATACAGATTATTAACTCTAGGAGACATGACTTTGATTATACAGATTATTAACTCTAGGAGACATGACTTTGACTATACAGATTATTAACTCTAGGAGACAGGACTTTGACTATACAGATTGTTATTAACTCTAGGAGACATGACTTTGACTATACAGATTGTTATTAACTCTAGGAGACAGCACTTTGACTATACAGATTGTTATTAACTCTAGGAGACAGGACTTTGACTCTACAGATTGTTATTAACTCTAGGAGACAGGACTTTGACTATACAGATTATTAACTCTAGGAGACAGGACTTTGACTATACAGATTATTAACTCTAGGAGACAGGACTTTGACTATACAGATTGTTATTAACTCTAGGAGACAGGACTTTGACTATACAGATTATTAACTCTAGGAGGCAGGACTTTGACTATACAGATTATTAACTCTAGGAGACAGGACTTTGACTATACAGATTATTAACTCTAGGAGACAGGACTTTGACTATACAGATTATTAACTCTAGGAGACAGGACCTTGACTATACAGATTATTAACTCTAGGAGACAGGACTTTGACTATACAGATTATTAACTCTTGGAGACAGGACTTTGACTCTACATATTGTTATTAACTCTAGGAGACAGGACCTTGACTCTACATATTGTTATTAACTCTTGGAGGCAGGACCTTGACTCTACAGATTGTTATTAACTCTTGGAGACAGGACTTTGACTATACAGATTATTAACTCTAGGAGACAGGACTTTGACTATACAGATTATTAACTCTTGGAGACAGGACTTTGACTCTACATATTGTTATTAACTCTAGGAGACAGCACTTTGACTATACATATTGTTATTAACTCTAGGAGACAGGACCTTGACTCTACATATTGTTATTAACTCTAGGAGACAGGACTTTGACTCTACAGATTGTTATTAACTCTTGGAGGCAGGACTTTGACTATACATATTGTTATTAACTCTAGGAGACAGGACCTTGACTCTACATATTGTTATTAACTCTAGGAGACAGGACTTTGACTCTACAGATTGTTATTAACTCTTGGAGGCAGGACTTTGACTCTACAGATTGTTATTAACTCTAGGAGACAGCACTTTGACTATACATATTGTTATTAACTCTAGGAGACAGGACCTTGACTCTACATATTGTTATTAACTCTAGGAGACAGGACCTTGACTCTACAGATTGTTATTAACTCTACGAGACAGCACTTTGACTATACAGGTTGTTATTAACTCTTGGAGACAGGACTTTGACTATACAGATTATTATTAACTCTACGAGACAGGACTTTGACTATACAGATTGTTATTAACTCTAGGAGACAGGACCTTGACTATACAGATTGTTATTAACTCTAGGAGACAGGACCTTGACTATACATATTGTTATTAACTCTAGGAGACAGGACTTTGACTATACAGATTGTTATTAACTCTAGGAGACATGACTTTGACTATACAGATTGTTATTAACTCTAGGAGACATGACTTTGACTATACAGATTGTTATTAACTCTAGGAGACAGGACTTTGACTATACAGATTATTATTAACTCTTGGAGGCAGGACACTGACAGGTGCAGAATAAAATGATTGCTTTTCCCCCCAAATAAATGATTGATGAATTATGAATGATCATCTAACTTTGATTTTGATTTTGGCGGGTCCAAAATTAACCATGTGCACGTTGCATGTATCCCCTCCCTGGATGCTGCTGGTTGAGACGTGCTGACGGGCTGGTGCTCCAGTGGGACACCTAGAGGCTCAACGTTGTCTAGAACACCTTTAACCCTTTCACTGCCACACGACAGAAGGTTAACCCTTTACTATCACACAACCGACGGCGATGCTCCATCGTTAGCATCATTAGCTCCGCGGATGTGTGATAGTAAAGGGCTAACCTTCTGTATTGTCACAGTGAAAGGGTTATAACCGGCTGTCGTGTGGAAGTGAAAGGGTTAACAACTGTTGGGCATTAGCCGGGACGCCATGTTGGAGCACATGGGCTAGAATCACATTCATTTTCTACGTCGTCCTGGGAAGTAACCGGTTAAAAAGAACACCCAGTGGCTTCCAATGAGTCTATCTTGGTCATTTTCTAAGGAAAACAGTCCCTGACTTTTCACGAACACATGCTCGCCTTGGACTCTGTTGTTCTGTGATTAGCACACTCTCTACTATGCTGCTAGCCTAACCCTCTGGCGTGTATCTGTACCTCACACGCTTTGCCGTGGGGGAGATGTGCCTCCTCATATAATAATTACCTCTGATTAATTTCATAATTCGATTAGATTAGATTCAAATGTATTGTCATCATACAGCACAAGTACGGTACAACAGAAAGAAGTTGGCATCCAACCAGAGTGCAAATGTAACAGTAAAGTGCAACAGCAATATACAATGTACAGGTGATTAAATGTGATATATATATATAACAAGCTACTAGAAACGGAGTATAATTATGCTATACAGTGATACAGGTATGAATAGGTATAGAAGGCGAAACAGGTATACATATTCTATGGTAGTAAGTCATGCTGGCCACTGGTATAAATACTATGGTAGTAAGTCATGCTGGCCACTGGTATAAATACTATGGTAGTAAGTCATGCTGGCCACTGGTATAAATACTATGGTAGTAAGTCATGCTGGCCACTGGTATAAATACTATGGTAGTAAGTCATGCGGGCCACTGGTATAAATACTATGGTAGTAAGTCATGCGGGCCACTGGTATAAATACTATGGTAGTAAGTCATGCTGGCCACTGGTATAAATACTATGGTAGTAAGTCATGCTGGCCACTGGTATAAATACTATGGTAGTAAGTCATGCAGGCCACTGGTATAAATACTATGGTAGTAAGTCATGCGGGCCACTGGTATAAATACTATGGTAGTAAGTCATGCGGGCCACTAGTATAAATACTATGGTAGTAAGTCATGCTGGCCACTGGTATAAATACTATGGTAGTAAGTCATGCGTGCCACTGGTATAAATACTATGGTAGTAAGTCATGCTGGCCACTGGTATAAATACTATGGTAGTAAGTCATGCTGGCCACTGGTATAAATACTATGGTAGTAAGTCATGCTGGCCACTGGTATAAATACTATGGTAGTAAGTAGGGATGCTCGATATTGGCTTTTTTACCGATACCGATATTCCGATATTGTCCAACTCTTAATTTCCGATACCGATATCAACCGATACCAATATATGCAGGGTTTCCCCCCAAAAAAACTGAATAATTTCAGGTAACTAATAATTTCACTTGATGCATTCAAAAGGCTTTCTAAATGTAAGCATTATCTGTGCAAAATATGATCATTAAAAAAGTAAAAATTAACATTACATATCTCTTGTTGTTGAATTAAACCAACATGCATACTTTTGACAATAAATAAAATAAGAATTGGTTCTTACTTGCTTGCCTGGGTAAATAAAGGTTAAATAAATGTAAAAAAAAAAAAAAATGCTGGCCACTGGTATAAATACTATGGTAGTAAGTCATGCTGGCCAGTGGTATAAATACTATGGTAGTAAGTCATGCTGGCCAGTGGTATAAATATACTATGGTAGTAAGTCATGCTGGCCAGTGGTATAAATAACTATGGTAGTAAGTCATGCGGGCCAGTGGTTACTATTAAGAGTAGGTATGGATATATATAGATATAATACAGTATATACAGGTATGTATACAGGTATGGGAACAGGGATATATGCAGATATACAACAGTTGTAGATACATATATATACGGTATACAGTATAATAGTATTATTGTACATGGCTATCATAGATTCCAGTGCAAGGCAGTCATAATCTGATGATGGTGATGGGTCTTCTTCATGTCTTCATGTCTTTGGATTCACAGCTGGACACTGTCTCGCCAAGCAGATGTTTACAACTTGGAGACAAGAGGAGGAGTCTCACAAAGAAGAGCCTTATCTGACAGAGTGAGTGTCAAAGGTCAAGTCGGATGACCCCCCCCACACACACACACACACACACACACAACCTCTCCACCCACAACCTTCACATGCTTCTACAATATTCCTTTGTCCAGGTGACTGAACCTATCCTCCCATCCCTCACCTCTATTTTAGAAATAGATAAATAGAAACAAAAAGGAAGAAACCGGCCTCTCCAGATTTGCCAGGTTTAGTTTTTTCTACTGTAATCAAGTGAAGCCACGCGTCTGTCTTGTTTCATTATAACCGCGCGCTGCAGAAAGCCACGGTGACACGCCACCCGCTCGCTTAGGAAGAAAACCTGCATCTCCAGTGTTTCTGTGTTGTTTGTACTGTAATCAAGTAATCCACGTGTCTTTATCTACTCACGTTATGTTTTGTCATAATCGTGTTCCGTTGAAAGCCACGATGACCCGTTCAGCAATTTGTTAAAATTAAGAAAAAGGTGCATTGGAAAATGCTCGGGGGGAAATATGAAGGTGACTTATTTTCTTTGTTTTTTTTGTATCTACTTTTTCTCCCATTTTAAATTGTTCTCCCATCCCAATTTCGTATCGTCCAATTCTACCCTCCCCTGTCTCGAACGCTGTTAGGCCATGCCTCCCACAAGCCGGCTGCAATGTGGACTAAGCCTTACATCACGTGTCCCCTCCGGTACTCGAGGAAGCAGCAGTCGCATCTTTTCACCTGCACAGCGCGATCTCTCAGCGTCGGGGGTCTGCGTTTTTGGAGGGCACGCCGCCCCCGTCGCTTCCTGATTCTGCTGCGCAGGCGCACCAACCGACCTGTAGGAGTCGCTGTCCACAACCTCCGATCCCCACCCATCAGCTTTCCCACCCCCTAATACTGCCAATTGTATTAGTATGAACGACCAGCCAAGCTGATAGCAATGCGGAGAGCTGGACTCGAACCCAGCGTCTCCTGCATTGGTGGTGAGCGCCTTGCCCACTGCACCACCTAGCCGCCTGAAGGTGACTTATTGAAGATACAAGGTCTTCGCGGGACACAAGCCGCTCGCAAAGACACTGCTACTTGTCGCAGCAGGGCGCTAGCGGAGACATTCATCTCACAATCGTGACCTCGGTGTCTCAGCACGACGCCACGATCACAACAACATGTCCGCTGCCGTGCCTAAGGGTGTCCAATTAATGACTGCGACAAAAGAGAGAGGGGTGGGGGGGAGGGGGGTGGGGGGGAGTGCCCGGTGCCCCGGACCTGCATTTAGCAGCCATCGCGAGGCTCCTCCGCTCTACATGTAAACAAGCCTCTGGAATCTGTGGGCCGGGACGCATTCATTAGCCTCCTTACCTCCTTCACATGCAAGTCGGGGGGGCGTTGCTATGGTTTGCTGCTTTGTGAAGGTGCTCTTGTCACTTCTCTTTCTGTCCTCCATCTTTGTTTCCCTTCTACGGCTCCTCCTGGATCCTACGGTTTTTGTCTTCCTTTTGAGCCGCCCGCTGTTGCTCAGGACGTCAGTATAATAGGAAGTGTGGAATCGGCAACACCGCGCTCCAGTGCACCCTTTATCGGACGGACTGAAGATGCTTTAAGCCCCACACGAGAATTCTGATGAAGGCCCACTAGGGGCTGAAGTGTCTTGAGGCGTGAAAGCCGCATTGTAGCGTTAAGAGTGCTGTCCTTCCTACACTGTCCTTCCATTAGTTATATATTTAAATCTTCACTGTCCTTCCATTAGTTATATATTAATTTTAAATATATCTTCGCTGTCCTTCCATTAGTTATATATTTAAATATATCTTCGCTGTCCTTCCATTAGTTATATATTTAAATCTTCACTGTCCTTCCATTAGTTATATATTTAAATATATCTTCGCTGTCCTTCTATTAGTTATATATTTAAATATACCTTCACTGTCCTTCCATTAGTTATATATTTAAATCTTCACTGTCCTTCCATTAGTTATATATTTAAATATATCTTCGCTGTCCTTCAGTGTCCCCAAGTGACACTGGCACAATAACAATGACACTGGCAAAGATACTGCACTGAGACTGACCTGGAACTCTGCACTTTACTTTACACTTTATACACTTTATATATATATATTTATTCAAATTATTAATCCTTCACTGCACTGTCTTTGTCCTGTGTCCGTTGTTGCTGTTGTTATGTGAAAAAAATATTTATGGAAAAATGCATACACTGTAATTGCCGAAACAATTACCAATGTGTTTACACATATGGCTTATTAAAGGAATCTGAATCTGAATTAGTTATATATTTAAATATGCCTTCACTGTCCTTCCATTAGTTATATATTTAAATGTACCTTCCATTAGTTATACATTTAAATATACCTTCACTGTCCTTCCATTAGTTATACATTTAAATATACATTCACTGTCCTTCCATTAGTTATACATTTAAATATACCTTTACTGTCCTTCCATTAGTTATACATTTAAATATACCTTCACTGTCCTTCCATTAGTTATATATTTATATACCTTCACTGTCCTTCCATTAGTTATATATTTAAATATACCTTTGCTGTCCTTCCATTAGTTAAACATTTAAATATACCTTCACAGTGTCCTTCCATTAGTTATATATTTAAATATATCGTATCATTCTTCATCTTCCTCATGTATCTTATCATTCTTCATCATCCTCATATCTTATCATTCTTCATCTTCTTCATATATCTTATCATTCTTCATCTTCATATATCTTATCATTCTTCATCTTCCTCATATATCTTATCATTCTTCATCTTCCTCATATATCTTATCATTCTTCATCTTCCTCGTATATCTTATCATTCTTCATCTTCCTCATATATCTTATCATTCTTCATCTTCTTCATATATCTTATCATTCTTCATCTTCCTCATATATGTTATCATTCTTCATCTTCCTCATATATCTTATCATTCTTCATCTTCCTCATATGTTATCATTCTTCATCTTCCTCATATATCTTATCATTCTTCATCTTCCTCATGTGTTATCATTCTTCATCTTCCTCATATATCTTATCATTCTTCATCTTCCTCATTCATATATGTTATCATTCTTCATCTTCTTTATGTATCTTATAATTCTTCATCTTCTTTATGTATCTTATCATTCTTCATCTTCTTTATGTATCTTATCATTCATTCCCTCACCACTCCATTCACTACCCGCTCCTCTCAACACCAGATCACCTCCTCCTCTCATCTCTTCTCCCCCCCCCCCCCCCCCCCCCCCACCAGGCGGACATGGCTGATGATGACTGTGTCCTTGGCGTCCCTGCTGCTGCTCAGCCTGGCGGCTCACCTCGTCTCGGCGTGCCAGGGCCCGGTGGCGGCAGCGGTGTCCCGCCACTTTGAGCGTCACGACGACTACTCCTACGTCCCGATGAACGACATCAACGGGGACGCCTCCCACGGAAGGGTCAAAGGCCAGGGGTCACGGCCGGGCAAAGGAGCGCTGGATCCGGAGGACTCCGAGGAGGAGATATGGTCTTATCCGCGCTGAGGGTAGGGCGGCGTAGGCCGGCGTTACGCTGGACACCCTTTACGGACCCGGGGACTGTGGTTAGAGGGAGGCTTCTGAGTGCAGGGAAGCAACGCAGTCATGGATAGAATAAATACAATGTAGGAGGGAGAGCGATGAGGAGCACGAGAGTGAGGAGAAAACATGAGAGTTTGGTCCTTCCACCCCTTTCAGAGTGGACTAAAGTAGGGCAATATATACATTTATCCATCACATCATTTAATTTTCTTCTTAAATTTGTCTTCAAATTGTATATATATATATTTTATATATATATAAAATATATATATATAAAAAAAAAAGATATACCTATATAATATATATTTTATATATACGTATACTGTATATATAATATATTTTATATATATATACTGTATATTTTGTTATATTATTATTATATTTGTTATATTGTTTGTTATATACTGATTTGTGCTACCCAATTTTGTTGCCTAAACTTCATAATGTAAGTAAAATGTTTCACAAAAGGATTTCTGAAATATTTTAGTTCCGGTTATCTGATAGCACTCTCTACCGTGACAGTCCATTACAAGGAACATCGATTGGAGCTGTGTGATTTTCCATACCTGTGCAGATATTGTGACACATATATATATATATATATATATATCGATGCGGAAGAAAGATCTATGGTTATGGTGATATTATTATTCTCCTTTATTGCCCAGCCTCAGTCCAAAGGTCTCTCTGCTTCTCTCCTCACTCGCCGTCTCGTCAAACAGGAAAAGAACAACCACGTCTGAAACACGGTGACCTGGAGGAGGGTTGTTTTATCTGTATACCCTTTGTACTCCTCTGATAGGAACATTCTGCCACAATGGTACCCATTGCCCTCAAGGTATCTCCTTTACATTTTGGCAGCTGGTCCGTGTTTGATGCTTTGAGTCCGTAACGACGAAAGGTCCTTCAAGGTGCGTTTGAGTCCGTAACGACGAAAGGTCCTTCAAGGTGCGTTTGAGTCTGTAACAACGAAAGGTCCTTCAAGGTGCGTTTGAGTCCGTAACGACAAAAGGTCCTTCAAGGTGCGTTTGAGTCCGTAACGAAGAAAGGTCCTTCAAGGTGCGTTTGAGTCTGTAACGACGAAAGGTCCTTCAAGGTGCGTTTGAGTCCGTAACGACGAAAGGTCCTTCAAGGTGCGTTTGAGTCTGTAACGACGAAAGGTCCTTCAAGGTGCGTTTGAGTCTGTAACGACGAAAGGTCCTTCAAGGTGCGTTTGAGTCCGTAACGACAAAAGGTCCTTCAAGGTGCGTTTGAGTCTGTAACGACAAAAGGTCCTTCAAGGTGCGTTTGAGTCCGTAACGAAGAAAAGTCCTTCAAGGTGCGCTTGAGTCTGTAACGACGAAAGGTCCTTCAAGATGCGTGGCAATAATGAAAGGATGTCCAGATTAGATCGTGCCTCATGAGTCTGTTTCCACATTCTGTTTGCACATCCAAAGACTCACACTTTTGCACACATTCAGTTACTTTGACAGTTATTGAGAGTAAATTAGAGTGAATATGGCCACCAGTGATGTCATCGGGGACATTGAATCCTCGTATTGTGTTAATTACAGCTCAATTAAATGATAAGGTCTCTATCAGACAAGGTGTTGCTATTTTATCATCTACATTGTTTGTTATTGTTTGTTTGTATTCATTGCATGTTCGAAATAAGGATTTCAAATCAAATCAAATTTCATGGAGCTGTAATTAACACAAGGATTCAATGTCCCCGATGACATCACTGGTGGCCATACTCAAACTAATTTACTCTCAATAACTGTTGAACTAAATGAATGTGTGCAAAACTGTTTAGAGCTTTTTGGATGTGTGGGAGATTATGTGCAAAAATAACTCTGTGCCCCTTTAATGGTTCTACAGTGAGTGCCGTAAGTATTTAGTCAGGAGCGCCGTGAGTGGCAGGTGTCTTGGCTCCATGCTCTTACTTGTGTCTTGGACACATTTGACTATGAGGCTGAAGAGTAGAGCAGCTTTGATTTCAGGCACGTTTCTGGTTGAATGTCCAGTTGCCTTTGGCCATGCTTAACACATTTTAGGAGGCCAAAGATGCCAAAGGTATTTTGACAGATTCACATTATATGCATGCAGTAGCATATATTATGTGCCAAATAGTGTGTCGTCAGAAATCCTTACTAGTGTGTGCAATGACGACACAGAAGTCTGCAATTCATAAACATCACCAGACCCTTCAATCCATAGAAATCGCCAGACTCTCGTTATCTTTCTGTGGTTCTCTGTCCAGTCTTTTTTATCTCTCGACGATTCAGCTGTGACTATGCTGGACTCTAATTCCTGGGGGCCAGGCGTAGAGATGACATGTGTAGCTAAATCAGTTTTGGTAAACAAAGGTCCTGGGCTACGTTCACACTGCAGGCCTTAGTGCTCAGTTCTGATCCCATTTATTATTATTTATTTTTGATGTGGTCAATATCAGATTCCAGTGTGAACTGGTCACTCCATCACTGACCCGCGTGCGCAAATTAACAATTTTCGAAGATGAACGTAAACATGGAGGACACTGAAGTCACAGTTCATGGTTTAATTTATAAGTTGATTTATAAGTCACTGGTCCTCCACTGACCACCCCCCTCACAGCTGTCTTCCATGTTTATATTCACTGACCCCCCCCCATCACAGCTGTCTTCCATGTATATACTCAGAATTGTGATGAACGTCAATCTAGAGTAAGACGTAAGTCGCATGATTTCTGATATGACTGTTCAGACTGGGGTTGCATTGCAAAAAAAAATCATCAGACCTGTATCTTGATTTAGGAAGAAGTGGCCCAAATCGGAATTGAAATCATCTGAATCGGATTTCAATGTGTTGATTTGTGCTGCTCACACTGTCGTGGAAAAACACAGATCTGAGTCACATATTATGAGCAAAAAGCTCAGCTTCGGGCCTCTTCTGCCTGCAGTGAGAACAAGGCCGTAGTGCTCCTCAGTGCTCCTGCCACAGAGGCTACAGACGGGTCATTACCAGCTGTAATGGTGTTGTTCTTCATGGTTTCACGAGGTTTATGTTAAACGCTGTGGGCGCCGTTTAAACCGAGCTCCATAAACAAGATGTTGCTGTCTGAATACTTATGAAGCTCACTGTGGTTCGTTTACTGTGAATCGGCATCAGACAGACGTTCCGGTGGTCACTTTTGGAAGCACAAGTAGATGCACGTATTTTTGTATCTTTTCAGAGAACATTTTGAAATTTTGATCGGCGCACAAATACAGCGTCCCCGATTTGATGTTGTTTATTTTTTCTTTTTTTTTTACTGGTCAGGGAGGATGTTGTGGTGCATAGTACATTATTTTGTCCTCTTGTTTTTGCCAGTGTCCTCTGTGTCTTTGAATGTGAACACAAAATGTTGTCCAAACTTTGACGGCCAAGAAGGCCTGAAATGAGCTTTGCTTAGTATGTTTGTTTTTTTGACATGCGTTCCTTCCAGAATGCGCCTGGTCGTCTCCAGTGGAGTTTGCCCTTCCTGAAGTCACACCAGGAGTCTTCGCAGTCCTTGAACTCCACTCGACCCCGCGGCCGTCATTTACCCGTTTCCCAGGGAACCGTGTCGGCCTGCTGAGGCGAACACATATGTTCAGTGAAAACACAGCATGGGGTTGAAGAGAGAATGATGGTTGTTCCACAAGCGGAGGTCAAATGAAGAGTGACACTGATATTTTTAAGAGTTTAAATGTTTAAATATGAATGGATATGAAGAGTAGATTCGATTCTTAAAGATTTCCTCATAGTTGCTGTAGTATAGCAGGAGGGGGCAGTGATGTCACAAAGAGCCAGAGTTGGGGTTCAACCACCTGTGACTGAATAATACATCTGACTCAGCGATATGGAGCTTCTCCAGAACTCGTAGTACTTAAAGTAAGGGGCGGGGCTAGGAGGGGCGGGGCTAGGAGGGGCGACGCTTAGTGAAGCAACAACAAATGGACACACTAGCACACAAGGCTGGACTGGGAGGGGACTTACTGCAAGAACACAATGTCCATACCGCAGAAATTGGCATTTTAAAATAACAAAATACACACGATAAACAAGTGGAAAGAGTGAGATTGAGGAAGAGTCTGGCAGACGTGCTTCACGTGAAATTACACTCTTGTTTATTTCACTTCCCTGAACCAGTGGAAACCAGGAAGTAGGAAATCCTCACCAAGTCTGATTAACCCTGAGTAGGAGTTTTGTTTACAAACAAATAATTCCTCAGACTTTTATTCCTCAGAATTTGAATCCTGTCTTGGGATTCTAGAACTAGAGATTCCGATCACCAGTGGCTTATTGCGTGACTTCCATCGTTTGAATGTGCAGTTCTCAAAATTCGAATCACAACACCTCAAAGGGTTAAGAAAGACTGCTCGCGCGTTACGCGCGTGGTTGACGAGAGCAATGGTTTTCCCTGTTCAGTTCAGCCCTCGCTTGCGAAACAACTGTGAATTCCTCTTCGTCGTGACTCATGATGTCTGTTTATTTATGACCAAAAGAAAAGAGAAAAAAGAGCTGAGTCTTGCTAAGTCATGCTCTGTTCCAGGCCACCGTCGTCACTGTTGTTTATGTGGTCCTGTTTCAACCAGGCCTCCCGCAGCCTCTCTTGAGCTTTGACATCTGGGTCAGTTTAGGCTTGGTTGTGTTTACCAGGGGTCATAGTACCTCGAGGGCCGTGGACTAGCAGTGCACTGAAGCATCCATTCGACCCATGACCTTAGTGGTGGAGCAAACGCGCACTCAGCGACCAAAATGGGGAAAACCACACTTAATTTAAATGACCCTTTCCATTGATTTTCATCCTGTTTGTGATATTTTCTGGTCGTACTGTGGCTTTCTGTCATTTCAACAGGTTTACCGTGTGAAATCTCAACATTGACCTGCATACGAACCTGTATCACAAGCTCCTAGTATAAGAAATCTTTTTTTCCCCTTCTTTTACTTAGAAGAGATGATGATTATGGTTGTATTTTTCCAGAAATGTCCACAAATGACAATATTTGTAAATGTTTATCTTAAATCACCCGCGACTAAGAATGTAACCGGATTCAGGCCACTTAGGTACCGACGTCAGGTCTTGGGATAAAGGAGCTGCAGGCGTTTTGAAGTCCCCTCCTGCAGCAGTAGATCTGACCTACTTCTTGACACGTCTACCTCAGCAAAGAGCTCCGGCGACCTCGTGAACCACATAGCGCACATATCTCTGGCCCTCGGGGTGAAGCCGGCTACTGAATGTCTTCCAACGCGTCGCTACCATGTCACTCGTGTGCTGGGACTGTCGAGCTGCTCGCCGGGTGCTGAAGTGTTTTGGATGTTTCCGTTTCATCTGAAACGCTTGGTGTGGAATTTTCTAATCTAAACAAGCTACACTTACACACACACAAAATAAAGACCTGTTTTTCTGTCACTACAGTCCTCCGAGTCTTCTATTATTCTCAAGAGCCGGTTACAGAAGGATGACATTTAACGTTTGTTTCCATGACAACATTATCAAACATCCAATGATCTATTGAAGCTTCTCTGATTGCATTTCAGTTTGTCCAGCCAGCTGCAGCGGGCACCTCCCCCTCTTAACTCAACAACCTGTGCTCATCTCAGTGTGGTATAGGTTAAAGGAACACGCCGACATTATGGGAAATGTGCTTAGTGCTTACCATCTTCTCCAGAGTCACACCAGAAGATGGACCGACACTACAGTCCTCTGAGTGTTCTATTCTTCTCGAGCAGGTTAAAGAAAGATGAGGATGAGTTATGCTAGTCGTTAAGCACCCATCTAAGCGGCCATCGAGCGCTAATCTTGTACAGCACAGCGTACAAAGTGTTCAATAATCCTGTTTGCATTGACCGCCTGTATGGACAGACAGGAGATCCTCTGAGGCCGTGACTAGAGGTTGGTTTTACTCTAGTTTATATGTGTCTGTGTCTTTAGCCACCTCTTCCTTTTATAAAGATGGACAAAAGTAGAGACGAGGACGGCGTGTGAAGGACCACAGGTTATTAGTGGACCGGTGCCGTCATCCCGCGGGAGGGCGGCCATTTCTGTCTCAAACCTGGAACACGGATTTAGCCGTCTAGAGTCTAAACATGCAATCAAAGGCTTTTCCCGAAGATACTTTTAGTCGCACGCTTCATTTGTCTGCCAGACGTAGTTGTTTTGGACAGGGGGAGGAAGTGGTCTGAGCGGAGCAGGATGACCGCAACGCTATTATAATAATAATAATAATAATTAGGGCTGTCAGTTTATCGCGTTATTTAGATTAATTAATTACACAGCAAATTATCGCGTTATGAAAATTTACTCAAAATGAATTACCAAAAAAATAAATAAATTTTTTTTATATATATAACTTTTTTTTTTATCTCATTCATTCCATAAGAACGTAGAATACACATTTACAGACTTTTTTTTATATGGTCCATTTGCATGTTCTTGGTATATGATTCTAGGGACATCTATGGATCTCAGGGAATGTATTCCCAGTGTCAGAAATACTGTGTCTGTTACTAGGCTTGAGTAAATTGTAATGAACCAAATGAGTATCAATTACATTTTTTATTATCTTTGACTGTGAATAACACTATGCTCAAATTGACCAGACCTGAAAGATCTAAGCAAATTAATAGATGGAAGATGATTAAACAGAAGGTTTTGTAGATGCAGTACAGTACTGAATTCTGCCATCCGGACACATGCAATTTGAAATATGATTATAGAATATAGAATATCAGGCATAAAATGGTTATGCGATTAAAATGCGATTAATTAATTACAAATCCTGTAATTAATTAGATAAAAAAAAATGTATCGCCTGACAGCACTAATAATAATACATCTATTTTATGTAGCGCTTTTCCAGATGCTCAAAGACTCTTTACATGGGTAGAATAAACAAAACTATGGCAAAACAAAAAAACAGAACAAAAATAATACATGACAAAATAAAATAAAACCGACAGAATTAGAGGTCAAAAGCAAGATTGAAAAGGTGGGTTTTGAGGGCTGATTTAAAAGATGTCACAGTGTTTGCATCACGGATATGGCTGGGGAGGGCATTCCAGAGGGAGGGGGCAGCAGCAGCAAAGGCCCTGTTACCCCAGGTCCGGAGCCTGGTCGTGGGAGGTGTTAGGAGGTTGGCATCAGCAGACCTTAAGGCGACGGTTTGAGCGTGTGATGATGGAGGAGGTCGGACAGGTAGGGAGGGGCAAGGTTGTTGAGGGCTTTAAATGTGATGAGAAGTATTTTAAATTGTATCCTAGTGTATTTGATCAGAAGCCAGTGGAGGACAGGGGTGATGTGATCAGAGCGACGGGTGGAGGTGAGCATGCGGGCAGCAGAGGATGGACTCAACGTGTTTGTGAGGTAACCTGGGGGTGTAGTGGACTCAGCGTGTTCATGAGGTAACCTGGGGGTGTAGTGGACTCAGTGTGTTCGTGAGGTAACCTGGGGGTGTAATAATAATAATAAACTTTATTTGTATAGGGTGGCTGGGTGGCGTAGCGGAGATTGCGCTCGTCACCAATGCAAGAGACTCCGGTCTCGAATCCCGGTGTCAGCATTGCAGTCGTCATACTCTCTCAATTGACAGAGGTAGCGGGTGGAAAGTCGATGGGTGGGGATTGGACGTTGTGGACCGACTCCTACAGGTCGGTTGGGTGACGCCTGCACAGCAGAGACAGGAAGTATCGGGGGCAGCGTGAGCCTCCCACACGTTACTCCTCGCCACTGAGAGTCCGCGCTGTCTGGTGAAAAGATGCGACAGGCTGCCTCCTCGTGTACCGGAGGGGACACGTGATGCAAGGCTTCTATCCTCACTACAGCCGACCAGTGGGAGGCATAGTCTAGCAACGTTCAAGACAGGGGAGGGAACGGTCTCGGCTCCCGGAGAGTCAGCATTGCCTTGGTTCTGGCTGATCGCTATACTAACTCGTTTGGCTGAGTTAGGGGGAGGGGAGCCGTGGGTGGGTCCTGGGCGTTGTGGACAGCGACCCCTACAGTTCGGTCGGGGCGCCTGCTCAGCGAAGGTAGGATCTGGTGAGAGGTAGTGCGGCCTCCCACACGTTACACTCTCCCAGTGAGAATCTGCGCAGCCAGGCTGGCTGCCGGCTGGCTGCACATGTGTCGGAGGAAAGCATGTGACAGTCTCCGGCCTCTCGGACCAACAGTAGGGGAAAGTGCGCAACAACCAGGAAGGGGGTTGGGAATTGGCATAACGACTAACAGTGGGATGGGAGAAAAATCGGAAAAAAAAATAAAAATAAAAAAAAAGACAGTGGAGGGAAGAATTGGCAATACGAAATTGGGATGGGAGAAAAATAGAAAAATAAGGAGAAAAAGTGGATACAAAAAATAACTTTATTTGTATAGCACTTTTCATACAGAAATTGCAGTTCCAAAGTGCTTCACAACAGTAAAAAAAAAATACAGGCATAAGCGAGCATAAAAAATTTTATACAAAAAGATAGAGGTAGCAAGGTATGGTAAATCACAGTTTTTCAGTAATACAGATAATAAAATAGAATAGATTAGATAGAGTAAAAAAGTGCGGTTTGATTCAGTTTAAAGTAGGCTAAAAATAATAAAAATAGAACGGACAGTAAAAAGTGTGATGAAGTGTAGTGGACTCAGCGTGTTCGTGAGGTAACCTGGGGGTGCAGTCCTGCCCGTGGGAGTGACTGACAGGGCGTCTAATAGCTGACTCACCCAAAGCTGATCACTGATGCAACTCTGGAGAGGGATGTCGCTCTCCTCCAGCCTGTCCGTCCATTAAGAACTTGGAAGGGATAGGGAGGACCTGCCCCTAAGGGATTATGGGAACTTCCTTCGGTGCACCTAAAATAGGCTAATAGCGTTGATGTTGTTGTCACGGAAGTAAACATTGCTTCATGTGCGCACGGTGAACTCGGGAATATGGAATGTTCAACAACACGACGCAGAAATGTCCTACGCTACGCTAGCTACATATCACAGCCTGCTCCCCAGCTGTGTAAAGCTACGCTAGCTACATATCACAGCCTGCTCCCCAGCTGTGTAAAGCTACGCTAGCTACATATCACAGCCTGTTCCCCAGCTGTGTAAAGCTACGCTACATTAGCTACATATCACAGCCTGGTCCCCAGCTGTGTAAAGCTACGCTACATTAGCTACATATCACGGCCTGGTCCCCAGCTGTGTAAAGCTACGCTACATTAGCTACATATCACAGCCTGGTCCCCAGCTGTGTAAAGCTATGCTACATTAGCTACATATCACAGCCTGGTCCCCAGCTGTGTAAAGCTACGCTACATTAGCTACATATCACGGCCTGGTCCCCAGCTGTGTAAAGCTACGCTACATTAGCTACATATCACAGCCTGCTCCCCAGCTGTGTAAAGCTACGCTACATTAGCTACATATCACAGCCTGGTCCCCAGCTGTGTAAAGCTATGCTACATTAGCTACATATCACAGCCTGGTCCCCAGCTGTGTAAAGCTACGCTACATTAGCTACATATCACAGCCTGGTCCCCAGCTGTGTAAAGCTATGCTACATTAGCTACATATCACAGCCTGGTCCCCAGCTGTGTAAAGCTACGCTACATTAGCTACATATCACAGCCTGGTCCCCAGCTGGGTAAAGCTATGCTACGCTAGCTACATACAGTATCACAGCCTGCTGTGTAAAGTGATGCTACGCTAACACTAGCTACATAGAGTATCACAGCCTGCTCCCCTGCTGTGTAAAGTGATGCTACGCTAACGCTAGCTACATACAGTATCACAGCCTGCTGTGTAAAGTGATGCTACGCTAACACTAGCTACATAGAGTATCACAGCCTGCTCTCCTGCTGTGTAAAGTGATGCTACGCTAACGCTAGCTACATACAGTATCACACCCTGCTGTGTAAAGTGATGCTACGCTAACGCTAGCTACATACAGTATCACAGCCTGCTCCCCAGCTGTGTAAAGTGATGCTACGCTAATGCTAGCTACATACAGTATCACACCCTGCTGTGTAAAGTGATGCTACGCTAACGCTAGCTACATACAGTATCGCAGCCTGCTCCCCAGCTGTGTAAGGTGATGCTACGCTAGCCACATATCACGGCCGGGTAAATTAACGTAGAGTGAGATGAACTTAAGATCCTCTGTGACGGTATGTAATTTAATTTACTAAGATCTGGGTCACTTGTCTAACACTCACCCCACAGTTGTTGAAATGGTCCAATTTTCCAAACTTGAAAATTTTGCCTGTTTTCTGAAGGCTGCCATCTTGATCAGAACGTTAAATGCATTATTCTCACTAAAACTCAAATGCGATTCAACATGTCAGCCCCTAGAAAGCAGACAAACTTTTGACAAGTTGGACCATTTCAATAACTTTGGGGTGAGTGTTTTCTTTGTCTTTAGGTAATGTAGAATGCTTCTGAGTAAGTAAAATGTAATTACATGACACAGCCGTGATCTGTGATATGTCACTAATCCAAAGAACACCGTTGCCATGGTTACGCAGCTCCGCTTTCTTGGCCACATGCACCAAACTTAACATTTGTTTCCATGACAACATTATCAAACATCCAATGGTAGATCCATTTTGAGGCATACCAGGCAAATGACTGACAATGTAGATTTGAATGGGAAATAACCATTCTACCTATTGAAGGTTCTCTGATTGCATTTCAGTTTGTCCAGCCGGCTGCACAGGGCACCTCCCCCTCTCAACAACCAGTGCTAACCCAGAGTGTAGTATGTGTTAAAGGGACACGCCAACATTATGGGAAATGCGCTTTTCCATCTTCTCCAGAGTCGGACAAGAAGATAGACTCACACTTGCATGTGTATGGGCTACGTTCACACTGCAGGCCTAAGTGCTCAATTCTGATTTATTACTCTGATCCGATTTATTTGTTGGGTTGTCCACATTATTTTGTGTCCCAATATCAGATTCCAGTGTGAACTGGCTCATTTTTTTTGTATTTTATTTTTTTATTCTTTTTTAAACAAACATATAAACAAACATGACAACACACGATAAGATATACAAGCATTAATTGTCAGGGCACATCCAATGAGATCACCTTTTGGTTAGTTGTTTTATATAAGATATACCCATAATACCTGTTATCTAAAAAAAAAAACCCTACACACATATGCTCAGCTCGAACCCCCCCCTCCCGGACCCCACCTTGAGAAGTACCTCCACTATCCCTCGCACCTAACCAGACACTACCATTATAAGCTAGCTTTTATTCTCTCCACCACTTCTAACCACATTGACATTTTGGATTCATTGAGACCCAGAATTCTTGCTGTAGATATTTCATGGTAAATTACATCGAGATATGTAAGAAACCAAACTTTACGGCAATTTTTTTCCGGTTGAAACCAGCGTGATGCGATCAGCTTTTTGGCTACTGTGATACCCGATAAAACCAATCTCTTTAGCTGTGGATTCACTGCAAACTCAAAAACATCATTCAACAGCAATACCGAGGGGTGTACAGGTATATTCCAAGATACGAGTTTTGATATTTGTTGGGTCACATCTTTCTAGAATGCCTTAACTGGTGAGCAGTCCCAATACATGTGCATAAATGTCCCTTCGTCCCCATTTGTACATTGGGTGCATTTGGAATCTTGTTTGAGCCCCATTCGGCACAGTCTTATAGGAGTCAAGTATGTCCTGTGAATATAGTTAAGATTGATTTGTTGATGATCCGGGTTCCTTGATGTAAGTCGGACATTTGCCCAGGCTCCTTGCCAATCAAAGTCATTTTCCAGGTCTGGTATATCCCTCCTCCAGACAGAGTCAAGTTGGAGGGTTTCATACGAGGACGTTAGTAATTGATGATAAAATTCTGAAACAAAACCTCTCGATGTCTCTCTTGAGTAGAAGAATTTGTGGTATCTGTGGTGTTCAATTGGTCTGTCTAATGGAACACCGTGAGACTTCAAACATAGCTCTAACTGTTTGTGAAAAAGCCATGTGGACTTGGTGAGATTACATTTTTTGCGTATTTCTTTATCACTACAAAAACCCTGTTTGTTAAAAACATCCCCTAATGAGTGTATGCCTTGCTCTTCCCATATAGGGAATCTTATAGGTCGTTTTCCAATTAAGAGAGCATTGTTATTGAATAAGGGAGTATGATTGTGCCATTCTTGTGGGTTAGGATTTTTTTTTTGTGATTCACGCCATATCCGGATCGCATGAGTAATTATGGGGCCAAATTTTCGTTCACAGTGCTTGATTGGTAGTTTAGTGTATGCTATGTCCTTCAGTCTATGTGGGGCTACTATGTTTTCTTCTATTTTTCTCCAAGATGCTAATGCTTGGGAGTCAAACCATGTTGTCAATGGACTTAATGAGTACGCCTTAAAATATAGGAACAAATCTGGAAATGCCATGCCACCATCTGCTTTATTTCTCTGTGCGGTGGATCTTTTTATACGTGGTGGTTTGTTATTCCAAATAAATTTGTATGTGGAGGAGTGTAATCTTTTCCAGTAACCCTCTGGAGGGGGTAACGGTAGCATTGAACAGAAGAAGTTGATTTTAGGTAGTACATCCATCTTAACTATTGATATCCGTGCTTGTACTGTGTTCTTAAGTTTTGCCCATCTATCAAGGTCGTCTTTGATTTTGTTTTGGATTTTTGTGTAGTTGTGCTTCACCGTTTGTCTTATGGTAGGGAATATTTCCACTCCCAAGCATCTGAAATGTTTTACCATCGGTATCTGTCCTGGGAGGGTTGTATCTTTTTTTGCAGGGGTGTTAAGTGGAAGGAAAGCCGACTTCGGCCAATTTATCTTAAATCCCGATAAATCACCAAAGTCCTCAATCAACTTGAGCAGATGAGGCAATGTGGTGTTGGGGTTTTTCATGAACAATATTACATCGTCCGCATATAAACAAATTTTTTGTTGTGTGCCCTTGATTACGATAGGTTCTATGGATTGGGATTGTCTTATATATTGTGCTAAAGGCTCTAATGATAGATTGAACAGTCCGGGACTAAGAGGACAACCCTGTCTGGCAGAGCGTGATACCGGAAATATTTCAGAGATGATTGTGCCTGTTGTAATCATGGCCGATGGGTCTTTGTATAATACTTTAATCATATCGATGAATCCTTTTCCTAACCCCATCCTTTCTAGCACTGCCCACAGATACGACCATTCCAGCCTGTCAAAGGCCTTCATAGCATCCAGGGACAGCATCGCCTTAGGTATGGTGTCCTCCTTGTCGGCATCAAGTACGTGCAGTATACGTCTTATGTTCTCAGTGATCAGGCGGCCTCCTATGAAGCCAGTTTGGTCCGGGTGAACTAAAGACGTCATATGCTTTTGTAATCTGATGGCTAATACCTTAGAGTACAGTTTGATATCTGTTCCGAGGAGGCTTACAGGTCTATAACTACCGCACTCGTTGGGGTCTTTGTCTTTTTTAAGGAGGACTGTTATGAGTGCAATATTGTCAATTTTATGGAAGTTCCCCTCCTTGACTGAGTATAAGATCATATTTAGTAATAAGGGGCCAATTATGTCCCAACAAGAAAGGTACATTTCTGATGGGAAACCGTCTCTTCCTGGAGCCTTACCACTTTTCATTGCGGTTATGGCCTTCTTGAGTTCCTCTAGTGTGATCGGTATTTCTAACTGTTTAGCGTCATCCTCTGAAAGTTTAGGGAGAATAATTTGATTAAGAAATGTGTCCATTTTGTTTTGATCGAAGGTCATTTCTGATTTATATAAATCGGAGTAGAATACTTTGAATGTATCGTTTATTTTTACAGGATCTGTTACAAGTACTTGTTGTGCTCTAATGGTAGTTATATCTGCAAATGTTGCATTAATTCTTAATCGCATGGCTAATAGGTGGCTGGGTTTGGAACCATGGGAGTACTGCTGTTGTCTTGTGCTGCGTATTTGTATTTCCGATTGTTGTCTGTATATGTCATTGATCTCTATTTTTAGTACGTTAACTTGATTTTCTAGTCGAGTTGAGTTGTTGTATTTCAGAGAATTAAATAACGTTGAGTAAAGCGTTTCCAGCTCATCCAGTTTTGTGCTTTGATTCTTGCGCATTTTGGAGGAAAAGCTATCCGTGAAGTCTTTGATCATTCCCTTTACCGACATCCATATTATTCTGGGGTCTTGCACCGAGTTTGCATTCTCCCGTTGGAATACTATAAGAGCTTCTTTGAGTTGTGTAATGAATTCCTTGTTGTTAAGCAGCAACGAGTTAAATCGCCATCTTGGGGCTCGGGAGGATAGTATACCAAATGTACCTTTAAGGAGTAAATAACAGTGATCTGATAGTGCGTTGGGTATCATTTCCACTTCATAATTATCAAATAGTCTCTGTGATGCAAAGACATAATCTATTCTGGATAGTGTCTTATGTCTCGCAGATCGACAAGAGTACTTTCGGGTCGTGGGATTAAGTAACCGCCATAAGTCCTTTACACCTGTAATCTTTGACCAATCCTTTAATGCCTTCGATGAATTCTTTTGTTCGCTGGAAAAGGCGAGGTAAGATTTGTCTATCCTTGGGTTCCAGATGGCATTAAAATCCGCTCCTATTATAAATGAGTAATCGGGAATGTCTAACATTGCATTGGTTAGTGTAGTGAAGAAATCTTCTTCGTACAAATTTGGGGCGTATACCGCTATCAACGCTATTTTCCTGTTCTTATGTTCAATCTTAGCTATAGTTATCCGACCTTCTACATCAGACCATACTCCCTTTAGTACAATATTCAACTTACGTTTAACGACTATTGCTACACCCCGAGTTCTCGTACCAATAGAGGAGTGACTGATATTATGGTATATGTTGTCCGCTAATTTACCTATGTCTTTCCCTAGAATGTGTGTTTCGCTTAGCAGAGCAATGTCCACATGTTCTTTTTTCATCAGTGTGAGCACGCTTTTGCGTTTGAGTTGGTTATTTATTCCCCCGGTGTTCCATATCATTATATTCAAACTAGCCATAGTCTATACATGTTGCATTGTAATTTTTGGTAATGCTTCTAGAGTGCGAGGCAATAATAGATATACATCCCACTAGTGAGGTCCCGTTGAGAGCCGAGCTTAAAAACATACATATATACAAATAAAAATCCCCTACCCTTCCCTCCCACCGAGAGTCGTACAGGATTGTGTTCCATGAACACAACCTTTGCGTATGACTCTCTCCCTTGCACCACCGGATATCCCAGAATGATCCAATTATCCTTAACATTCCTATGTATACCATAGGATCTAACACTCTAAATTCTACCATAAGTAGAATGTCGACTGTGGCTTGGCCACTTACCCGTAAAAAATAAATAAATAAAAATTTAAATGAGATAAACTAAAAATAAAGACCAAAAATAAGCTTCAATTGTCATGCCTTAATCACTTACATTTTATATGAACTTGTAATTTATAGTAATTTATAGTAAACATGAATAATATGAAGGTATTGAACTGAAGAGAGAGCCTCAATAAATCAGAGAGAGCGGATGAAAAAAAAAAAACAAGTGTGAACTGGCTCCTGAACTGACCCACATGCACAAATTAACAATAATGAAGATGGATGTAAACATGGAGGACATTGAAGTCACAGTTTATGGTTTAATTTAAAGAGTTGATGCGCAGTGGAGACCAGCTCATTTGTGAGCAGATGATAATGGGGGCGAGGGGGAGGTGAAAGAGAGACATTTCTTCTTTCAATATGCTTTCAAATGCAGACCCAAATACTTATAAGATAAACACCTTACTGTCGCTCCACTGACCACCTCCATCACAACCGTCTTCCATGTTTGCATTCACTCCCGTCAGAGAGGGAACGAAATTCTGACTGTTCAGACTGAGGTCACATGACTGTTCTGACTGTGGTTGCATCGCAAGCAATCTGACCTGTATCTGATATAGGACCACATATATGGAAGTGGCCCAAAATCCGAATTGAAAATATCATATTCTATCTATGTGATGTGTGCTGTTCACACTGTTCTGAGATCAGATTCCATGTGATGTGTGCTGCTCACACTGTTGTCTTTTTGACCTGCAGTGTAAACGTTGCCTGTGTGTCTGTTAGTGGACTCGCTCTTGAACATCCTAAGACAGCTGTGAACTGGGACACCGCAGGGGTCAACGTTACGCAAAGCCTGACCCAGAATCCATGTGTCATGTTTACACTGGAATGTACAGTACAGTACGGCGCACATGACCCAGATCCTCCAGGTCTTATCCAAAGCTGAAAGAGATACACGGTCAGTAGGTTAACCCTTTCATTGCTGCACTACCAAAATGGTTAACCCTTTCACTGTGACAATACAGAAGGTTAACCCTTTCACTGCCACACGACAAAGGTACCGTCTGTAGTGTGATAGTAAAGGGTTAACCTATAGTGTGGTAGTGAAAGGGTTAAGGACCTTCTTACGAAACTCTCCACAAGAAGCTAACATTGCGGGGCGACAGTGACTCAGGAGGTAGAGCGATTGTCTGGTATTCGGAAAGGTTCCCGGTTTGATTTCCTTGAGCAAGACACTTAACCCCTAATTGCTCCCGATGAGCAAGTTGGCACCTTGGATGGTCGCCTCTGCCGTCTGTGTGTGAATGTGAGGAACAAATTGTAAAGCGCTTTGGATAAAAGAGCTATATAAGTGCACCATTTACCATTGCGGGGCAGTATGTGCCAACAACACTCCAGTTGAAGCCTTCAGATGGATGATTTAAAGGTGCTATAGATAACATTCAGCCACTAGATGTCGCACTAGAACACCAGCATGTCATTTATCCAAGCAGGTGCATTCCATGTGGGGAAATGGGAAGTTGGGAGGGGATACATGCCTGCAACATGTAAACAACATTCATTTTGGACCTGCACATTTCTTTTTATGACAAATTCATTAATCAAGTTTTTTTGGGGGGGGGGGGGGGGGGGGCAATTATTTTCTGAACCTTTCTAAAAGCTCTGTGGATGTATGATTCTTTTTATTTTTATTTCCCATGTTCCCATGTATTCAAATAGCTTCTCTGCTAATCATTCAAGTATAAGCTTTATAGTAGAAACATGAAAAGGGGGCGGGAACAAAAAGGTGATTAACATGACATCAGTCCAGCTTTTCTGCACAAGGGGATTCAGTGGAAAGACTGCAAACCTTGAACATAGATCATGTGTTGTTTTGTAGTGTTTTTGGCCCCGTTTCATTCCCACCCCTATACACTGAACATGGATCATGTGTTGTTTTGTAGTGACTTCGGCCCTGTTCCATTCCCACCCCCATACTCTTTCTCATGCCCTTTGACACTGACTTCCCTTTCCGCTTGTTCTCTATTTATGTCTTTAAAGTTCCAATGGCAATATTTTTCAGTTAGAGAAACTAGTTTTTCCAGAAGAAACCAGTCTAAATCTTCTTCCCTTTTATTGAATAGGCCATTTTTCCTGGTGCGGCTGGGTAGTGTAGAGGTCTAAACTCGCCTACCACCACAGAGACCCCGGTTTAATGACCAGCAGCTGCATCTCCAACTTGGTCAGTCGTCCAGTCTACACCCTCCCCAGACTGATGGTAGGGCAGCATGTGGTAGTCTACACCCTCCCCAGACTGATGGTAGGGCAGCATGTGGTAGTCTACACCCTCCCCAGACTGACGGTAGGGCAGCATGTAGTAGTCTACACCCTCCCCAGACTGACGGTAGGGCAGCATGTGGTAGTCTACACCCTCCCCAGACTGACGGTAGGGCAGCATGTGGTAGTCTGACCCTCCCCAGACTGACGGTAGGGCAGCATGTGGTAGTCTACACCCTCCCCATACTGACGGTAGGGCAGCATGCGGTAGTCTACACCCTCCCCAGACTGATGGTAGGGCAGCATGTGGTAGTCTACCCTCCCCAGACTGACGATAGGGCAGCATGTGGTAGTCTACCCTCCCCAGACTGACGGTAGGGCAGCATGTGGTAGTCTACACCCTCCCCAGACTGACGGTAGGGCAGCATGTGGTAGTCTACACCCTCCCCAGACTGACGGTAGGGCAGCATGTGGTAGTCTACCCTCCCCAGACTGATGGTAGGGCAGCATGTGGTAGTCTACACCCTCCCCAGACTGACGATAGGGCTGCATGTGGTAGTCTACACCCTCCCCAGACTGACGGTAGGGCTGCATGTGGTAGTCTACACCCTCCCCAGACTGACGGTAGGGCAGCATGTGGTAGTCTACACCCTCCCCAGACTGACGGTAGGGCAGCATGTGGTAGTCTACACCCTCCCCAGACTGACGGTAGGGCAGCATGTGGTAGTCTACCCTCCCCAGACTGACGGTAGGGCAGCATGTGGTAGTCTACACCCTCCCCAGACTGATGGTAGGGCAGCATGTGGTAGTCTGACCCTCCCCAGACTGATGGTAGGGCAGCATGTAGTATTCTACACCCTCCCCAGACTGACGGTAGGGCAGCATGTGGTAGTCTGACCCTCCCCAGACTGACGGTAGGGCAGCATGTGGTAGTCTACACCCTCCCCAGACTGACGGTAGGGCTGCATGTGGTAGTCTACACCCTCCCCAGACTGACGGTAGGGCTGCATGTGGTAGTCTACACCCTCCCCAGACTGACGGTAGGGCAGCATGTGTTTTATCCAAAGCGCTTTACAATTTGTTACTCACATTTTACCCATTCACTCACACATTCACACACAGACGGCGGAGGCAACCATGCAAGGTGCCAACCTGCTCATCGGGAGCAATTAGGGGTTAGGTGTCTTGCTCAAGGACACATCGACACGCTGCCCGGGGGAGCGGGAATCGAACCGGGAACCTCCGGATTGCCAGACGACTGCTCTACCTCCAGGGCCACTGTCGCCCCAGGTATTGTGCTGCAGTCTCATTGGACGGCCATGACACACCTACATAGAATGAGACCATAATTTAATAAATATTTACCTTGCAATGACATGTCAAAACGACCTCATCACCCATCAATGACATGTCAAAACAACCTCTGCCAATATTTATTCAGACGGGACCCGACAACAAAAAGATGATTAACGTGACCATGAGTCCTCCTTTTTCAATGAGGTGGGATTCAGTGGAAACAGAATTCCCAGGCCATTTCTGGTGAGTGTAATACATTCATTATTCCCTTCCCTGATTGGCTATCCCCCACCCAAAACTAAATAAATAAATGTTTTATACAATACTTTTACAAACTGTGACAATATATTTGGTAAGGGAGTGTTCATGGCTCCCAAAAGGGACAGCTAATTGATTAATTAAAGCTAATTGATTGTTTCAGTCCTAGGTGATGATGATGATCTTTATTTATCTCAAAATGTTCAACCATAAACACACAAATTTGTAATAACTAAAAATAAATAAAAAAAAACTAAATAAAATCAAATATATATTTCTAGACATGGAAGCAATAATCAACATAGCTCAAGACAAATGGTTTTCTTCGAAAAGGGACAGAAAGAAGCAAAGCTTATCTGGTCTTGCCCCTTCCTTACAATATCATATTAATAATAATATGTAATAAATTATCTATCAATATCAAAAATAATAAAACTATCCACTACAGCAAAAGATAAATAAATAATTATGGAAGAGGGTAATACTTCTGATTGGCTTGTTTCACCTGAAGACTGAACAACAGTGGCCAAATGCTAAGGAGTACCTACACTATGTAATTTTTCAACTCTGTCAGTTCACTCCAAATGTTGAAAATGATCGTGGGTGTCTGCGCGACCATGTGCCATCAGCTTACTCCATTATCGTGTGGTGGATCTTTCTTATTTCCTCTCCAATTCCTCTCCGGGCCTTCCAGACATCTTGTTGTTTTCGAACGTTTGGCCTCAATTTCTTCTCTCAGCTCCATGCAAAGAATGATCAAGGTCTTTCTTGATATCCTCACGGGTGAGTTTGAGTTCCTCTCAGAGAGATTCTATTGTTATCAATCCGCCCCTTCACCATATTGTTTGCTTCTTATTATTCCCTGGTTTGTTTCCTTCTAGCTGCCAGAGCTCCGTGTGAGCTCGGTTTGATAGATGATGAGTTTTAAACTATTTTACATCTAAATAATTTTACCATAATAGTTGGAATGTGCTAAATAAGAAAATGCCTCTATGCCATACCAGGACAGAACCGGAAGCCGGTAAATAATATTTAAGTCCACACCAAGAACTAGGCAAAACCCATCTCTCCCAGAGAGACCAGAGTGAGTACTTTATATAAGACCTTTATCATTGACCCAGAGTGTAGTAAGACCTTTATCATTGACCCAGTGTTATAGTTCCCCCCATGGGCAGCCGGGAGCAGATAGGGCGTCAACGTGAGCCGCGCCCCGGGGACCAATCCAAGTGCTCCTGTCCGTCTTCGTCAAGGACGCCACAGCGTTAGCGATCTGTTGTGCATGTTTTTCCATTGGGTTTATCTTATCGGGGGGGAAACCCTTGTGAGCACGGGGAGAACATGCAAACTCCACACAGAAAGGCCTGGGAGATACCCCACCTGAGTACCTGGCATCATGGAAACCTGGTCCCCAAGCGGGAATCGAACCCTGGACCTTCTTGCTGTGAGGCGACAGTGTTAACCACTACACCACCGTGCCGCTGATGACACACACATTCATGACATCAACCCCTGTGACATCCGGCCCGCCCTGGCATTTTCCCCCCGGAAAAGCTCAGGGTCCTTCGGGGTACCCGAACTTGTCTGCGCCCCGGCGGACAACGGGTTAAACTGATCCGGTCCGGCGCGACCAGGACAAGTCCCGTGCCCTTGTCACGCCACCGCCCCCAGTCCTAAGAGGGGGGTAGGTACGCGTGTGGATCCAAAACCTCACAGGAGGCCCCACCAAGATGGTCAACCACCTCACCCCTGATACGACGCAATAAAAAAGGCAGAGCCGTGACACCAGTTGCATAGTGCGCTAAATGAAAACACATACACCTGAAGTGTAATAGCTTTACATCCTGTACGCCAACCACAGCCGATAACCTCGTTTGTGTAAAAAACTGGTTTTATCCACGGCTCTGGCTTATGTGCGAAAAACTTGCCACCCGCCATTTTTATCTTTACCCTTAAGCAAAGAAAAAATATCAGACTGAAGAGAGGGACTCAAAAATTCCTTGGTTTACATGCTACATATGTACAACTCTGTAAACTAACAATAGCACACCAGTTGCGGACTCAAATGCTACGATTTATCCTAAAACGTATTTACATGAAAACACACAACCCTCATCATACAACGAAGCCGTCAAGTTCACTTTTACCACATAAGAAAGAACACTGGCTTAGGTAGAGAGAAAGGACATAATCCCTTGGCTAAGTGCTAGAAATACAGGCCTTGCAAGTTATACAAAACAGCAACCAAAGCAAATTTTCTGAGAAAATTGCACAAACTCCCAAGCAAGAACGTGACCCTATAGCATATATTGCACAAGTCGTATCCCCCAAAATACAGTGAAGTAAATGCATGTTTTGTTAAACAAAAAACAGTCCCCCTTTAGGAGAGACCCTTTATGTTATTAACCAAAATCACTCTATCACTATTTACTCTTCTTTCTACCTGTACCCCCGGGACGCAGGACGACTGGCAGCAACAATGGTGGTCTCCCCGTTGACGAGGCCTCTTGCTGGTGGGGCCAGTAGTGGCGACGGCTATAGTCCTGCTACGGTGTTTCGCCCATATCCTGCGGCCGGCCGTGGTGCAGGCTGATGACATCTTCTGCCAGAGACGACGCCAAATCAGAGTGTCCAGGGCCCGCTATCTCCCCGCGGCTATCGCTAACGGCTAACTGCTAGCTACAGGCTAACGGCTAGCTACAAGCTAACAGCTAACTATTGAAGCTGCGTATGGTGGAGTGCAGGCCTGGTCACTCCAGATAGCCAACTGTCTAGCCCAGACCTGGGCATTGTACAGCCCGTGGGCCGGATACGGCCCGCGGGATGATTCTGACCAGCCCGCGAAAGATTACATGATAATAAAAAAATAATTTACATTTTTTCTTTTCATGTCAACTTTCAAACGCACAATATACGCTTACCTAGGATTTGACTTGATTCAACAACAAAGCAGTCAGGGCAATGGCAAGCCGAAAACTGTCAAGTGTGGTTTTTTTTCACAACTGAGGTAGGTAGATTACATTTTTTTTATTTGCAATTCATTTCAAGGCAACTAGGCAGCAACAATCTCGAACACATGAACACATGAAGTCAAACCATCAGCTGATCACCGGCACAGGTACTCATCCATGTTAGGAGCACTGCATGATGAATTTTCAAGGCGTTTTCAAGATTTCGAAAAGGTTGAGGATGAAATGCAGCTGGTTTCCTCTCCCTTTACCTGCAGTGTTGATAGTGCACCCACTGATGTTCAGCTTGAACTCATTGACCTGCAGTCTGATTCACTACTGAAAGAGCACTTTAAGTCAGCATCACTGCTAGAGTTCTACTCTGCTCTCAAGGAGAACTTTCCAAACATGAGGAGACATGCTCAGAAGATGTTGGTTCTCTTTGGATCCACCTACATATGTGAACAGACATTCTCAGTCATGACGTTTACCAAGTCCAGGTACAGATCCTCTCTCACTGATGAACATCTGGCAGCTGTGCTTCGCATCTCCACCTCAGACATGCAACCTGACTTTGATGGACTTGTTAAAGCTCAACAGAGACTGGATTTATCACACTGAATGAAAAAAAAAAAGAACTGAAGAACACTAAAATGTGGAAATATAACAAGTGAAATGGGACACTTGATATTTTTTTTTCTTTTTTTTGCACAGTTCTGAAAACATTAAATGTTTAATATAGGCATGTAAAGTAAAAAAGGCTACAAAACTGGGACACTTTTCTTTACACAGTTCAGTGACATGTCTTGTTTATTTTGGCTATAAGATGATGTGATGTCTTTAGAAAGCTAAGAAAATCCTCCTTTCAATAGTATATGAAACTCAAAATAATAACTTTATTTGTATAGGGGCGGCTAGGTGGTGTAGTGGTCTAAGGCACTCGCCACCAGTGTGGAGACGCTAGGATTCGCGTGTTCGAATCCAGCTCTCCACATTGTTTTTCAGTTTGGCTGGTCGTCCGCAGTAATACACATTGGCCGTATTACGGGGAGGGAAAAACTGAAGGGTGGGGATCGAACGTTGTGAACAAGCGACTCCTACAAGTCGGTTGGTGCGCCTGCGCAGTAGAATCAGGAGGTGTCGGGGGCAGCGTGAGCCTCCCACGCGTTACTCCTCGACACTGAGAGGTCGAGCTGCGCAGGTGAAAAGATGCGACTGCTGTTACCTCAAGTACCGGAGGGGACTTGTGCTATGTATGACTTAGTCCTCACTGCAGCCGGCTTGTGGGAGGCAAGAAACAGCGTTCGTGACAGGGGAGGGTTGAATTGGATGATACGAAATTGGGATGGGAGAAAATATAGAAAATGGGAGAAAAAGTGGATCAAAAAAAAAAAAACTTTATTTGTATAGCACTTTTTCATACATGCCCTTTGTTATTAATGTTTCACATTTTGTTTATCATTTTGGAAATAAATCCTATTTGAATAAATGATATTTTTGAAAGCTAACCTCACCTTTTAATTGCCAAATAATAACATACACTCTTACCAGGGGTCAAAACAATGCCATTTACTGCTTTTTATATAGAAATAAAATGTATATTATGCATAATTGAGTTTGGAATTTTGGCCCGGCCCTCCAACATATTTTCAGTTGCTCATTCGGCCCCCCGGGAAAAATAATTGCCCACCCCTGGTCTAGCCCAAAGAAAGGGCAGACAACGCTCGCCTCCCTCACAGGACGGCGTTGCCAGAGATACAGTGGCGTCGGCAGCAGAGCCCTGTTTGTACGGGCCGCTGCCGTCCTAAGCTCGGGGACAAAAAACACGCAAGCTTGCATCCCTTGCGGCGGGAGGCTCAACCCACTTTCTCTTTCTGATAGGCGGGGGCCAACATCCAGTGCGGATGGCAGTAGGGTGTCCCGTCTCGGAGGTGGGACTTGAACCCAGACAGAGTATGGGGCTCCCAGGAAAACAAAGCACACTCTGCCCGAGGGGAGAGAGCTCTGTCTTCGTGGGGCGTCAAACAAGAACTCCCCGCCCCCCCCATGTAATCCTAATTGTCCATCGGACGCTACAGGCTAACGGCTAGCTACTGGCTAACGGCCAGCTACTGTAGCAGTATCGCGACGCGATGGAGAGGTAACGGAGGAATCCTCGCCTGGAGCCGGCTGTTCTGCGGGGCCGTATGCCTGAGCAGCCGACCCCGCACAACTGACACATCCGTTTAGACCGTCCGCCCCCGCCGCTCACCGCCAATTGACGTGAGCGAGCAGAGGCGGAGAGTCCGCGCCGCAAGACACCACCCACCAGAGAGGCCGTCGGACCAGCCGACTGCCTCCCGCGGCAATAATATCCAGCTGCACAGCCGGACAGCAACGCTGGCGGGGGAACCGCCCAGTGACGCGCACTCCCCTCTGGCCGCCACTGAGGCTCACCTGCCTGCCACAAACGTGGAGCAGGAAAGCCCCACTATGCGAAGCGCCGGTGGAGGTCAGAATAATCCTCTAGACCAGGCACGTGCACACATAGAGGCCAAGGGGTGCTGGAGCACCTGCCTTTTTGAGCCTCATCAAAAAAGTGCCCTTTTTGAAAAAAAAAATATTTTTAATTTTTTTCCCCGTTACGCATATAGACTGCCCTTCCAACTGAAAAATGTCAGGATAGAATCAAAATATTAGGTAAAGAGAGAGAGATGCCCCATATTCCATTGCAGTTTGCACGGCCTCCTCAGCGTGCCTCTCCACGGACCTATATATTTTATGCATAGCGTGGGTGGTGATGATGATGATGATAGAAACCGCTGTGGCGCATACAGTTTAATGCTGGTATTATTCATTGAGGGACACGAAGAAGTCAAGTCCGATGGGATTTGGGAATCTCAAATACAAATCGGGATTGGAATAAAAAATGCATTTATATTAAACAATACAGAATATACAGCACTTCTTGGGGTCTGTAGGGTAAGCACTTATTCCCTCCCCCCTGAACATTTATGGAGATGTATGGGCCTTTTAAGTCAGTGATAAAAGTGTCTTTCAAGGATAAGTGAACTCCTGCACTGATTATTATAGTTCAATATTCTATATTTGATCACCAAAAAACCCCAAAAAGCATAAAAAGGGGGCCCCCCGCCCTCTTTCTATTGTTTATTTATTGTTTTGAGGAAGGGGGCAGGCTAAATAAGATTTTCTTCTCCCTGCTCCTTTTCGCTCATGGAATGTGCAAATTGAGATGTGCTTTTATTATGGAACAAATTATTTTTTTAACTTAATATATACACCACATGGCATATCCCGTAAGTTCTGAATAGAAACTAAGGCCATGTTTAGACGGAGAGAGTCTCAACAGAAACAGCAGAAGTCGTCTTGCGGTCTCACTTTTAATTTTGCGTTTAGACTAGTGTTTTGGGAGGGAATTCTTCGTGCAGACGAGGCTGTAAAAGTGTAGTCGACTCGAGACGACGGAGCCGCATTTCTGGCAGACGTTCTCTGATTGGCACTGACTGACGCTCTCTGATTGGCCACTGACATGTTTGCCCAATAGCGTGACGAGCTGTGTCTTTGCCCATTTCCGCGTCGAACAGTCTGCAAACTACCAGGCGTTCTATCGCCATGCTCTAAGACAAACTCTAACCTTAACCAACTTCGAAAGAGTGCCTAAGCTTAACCGTCGAAAGAACGGGATCATCCCTATGTTCCCCGGGTCCTATGTTCCCCGGGTTCTATGTTCCCCGCTTTGATTGATTAATAGATTGAACATTTTATTAATTTTTATAATTTTATTAATTATTAATGTCCGCCTTGTTTCGAACGGTTAAGCTTAGGCCCTCTTAAGAACTGGTTGTGGTTAGAGTTTGGAATCAGGGCTGGTGGTCTAAAATGTTCAATCAATCAATCAATCAAAGCGGGGAACATAGAACCCGGGGAACATAGGACCCGGGGAACATAGACATGCTCCCGAAAGAACTTGCCGTCACGCTCTAAGACAAACTCTAACCTTAACCAACTTCGAAGAGTGCCTAAGCCTAACCAGTGTAGAAACTGCCGTCGGCCAATCAGAGAACGTCTGCCAGAAATGCGGCTACGGAAAGTATAGACGCAGCCCCGCTACACCATAGATATATATAGAACACTAGATAGCTTGCTCGCGCTGCCGGCCAATGGAGAGCGACGTCACTGAACCGCCGCCATCTTGCGCAGGTCAGCCTTGAGTGAGAGTGAGTGAGCTGCACAGACAAAAATACTCATAACTCGCTGAAATATTGACGGATTTACAAACGGGTTGGTTTATTACAAGCATTATTAACGTGGCTATGATTCAATTTGTAAGTATGCAGTATCATAACTACATCTTTGATGTTTATAGCAAACCAACCCGTTTGTAAATCCGTCAATATTTCAGCGAGTTATGAGTATTTTTGTCTGTGCAGCTCACTCACTCTCACTCAAGGCTGACCTGCGCAAGATGGCGGCGGTTCAGTGACGCTGGTGACTCCGCCTTAAGCTATCTAGTGTTCTAGATATCTATGCGCTACACTGCCTCAGGTAGTTGAGACCATAGATATATATAGAATAGATATCTATGGTTGAGACAATCAAGCGTGCTGTGAAGACCCACCCTACTATGTCTCTGATTCGCAGACTGTGGGTGGGGGAATGTGATTGGACCAAAGCAGAGTCACTCACAGACAGTGGCTCCAGTCACTAGTTGTGATAGCCTGTGAAGGGTAATTTCACATCCCCTCCTCCTCCTCCTCCTTCCCTCCTCCTCCTCCTCCCCCCCTCCTCTATTTGTGAGGTCAGGATTTCTGTTTAAATGTGAAGGGTAATTTCACATTCTTAATCCCCACAACAGGGTTGATCGTGAAGTCATGTTATCCTTCTCTCAAAAACTGTTAAAACACTATATCCATTCTCTGTATTCAGAGCAGGCCAGATAACGCTTGCATCCAAGGCCGCAGCAAGCCTTCCGCAAGGGCCCATCCCATCCGACTCCCCAAATGACCATATAAAGCCAACCCAATCAGAGACAGAGGCGTCTCTATCTCACTGTGTTAAGCCATTACAATATTGCTTTGTCTTCACTTTCACTCTGACAGACCTGTGAATATGCACTCTGACAGACTGAAAGTCCGTCCGTATGGGCGTACTGTATTATTTTCTTTTCCAATAAACCTGTATTGTATTCATTTAACGTGAGTATTCGCGGCTGTCTCTTTCTGCTCCTGTTTGATTATTTCAGAATGCCTAATTCGCAGTGTGACACTGTTTTAGGCTGCTGGATGTCCGTGGAGAACCTGGTGGTTTGCACTCTGATTTAAGGCCAATCTCTTGTCTCTGTATTTCATTTAACCATCCCTGGAGACGTCAAAAATCCACCACAAGCCGCTGGACTGATTCTTGTGTATTTAAAAGTACTGCCAATGTGGTGATCTCCGTGGATAGAATCAGACATGCTTGTTCGCTTTGTTTACGCTTCTAGGCTACTGGCGCATGCCTGTGACGTAAGCAGTACGCGACGAGAGCCTTGAGAACCCTTTCGTCATAGTTTTATGCGGTTTGACTGTTCAGATGATAGCGCGAAGGTGTATCGTTTCTAGGATTTCCACCCAGGAAGGTGGTTTAACTTTTTTGCGGATGCTCCCCGCAAAAACTCCGTTGCCGTATGAACAAAAGGTACATCCGGAAAAATATTTTTCCGGATTCACCCGCGAGCGTTTCCGTCTAAACATGGCCTAAATGTATGCCATTGTCGTTTATTGTTCTTAATCATTAATTATTTTCAAACATTTGCATGTTACTCTGTTGTTGGTCTCCAAAAAGACCCAACTATTTCTGGGACTTGATGTTGAACTTGGTCTATCTCTTGGTCATGATCTGGACTCGATTTCGACTGGGACGAGTCTTGATCTTGGTCGCGGTCTCGACTGCATCGACTGCCCTTTTCGATACAAACTGAATGTAACCAAAATGTTCTCTTTTCACACTATTGAAATGTGTCAAAGAGTCAAAAATTATTCCCCAGCTATCCCTGGCCTTTTCTGCTTGCTGTGACAGACCAGGCCTGTCCAAACGGTTACAAAACACCTTAAATGACAACAACATGGCATTACACAACCCTCGCCAACTTACTAAACATTAACCAGTTTATGTAAGGTTGCAGTGGAACATGCATTGTTTTGAATGTGTGTCACTGTGTGTCCCGGGGAGAGGTCCAGGTACACACTGTTGGACGGCCCCTGTGTGTAGAATCATTAGTGACGCCATTAGATATCAGTGGATGTACAATTTGTACCAAAGAACTTTGTATGACGCAAAAAATCCATCAATGGATCATCATCTCTCTCTCTCTCTCTCTCTCTCTCTCTCTCTCTCTCTCTCTCTCTCTCTTTGTATTTCTCTCTCTCTCTTTGTATTTCTCTCTCCCTCTTTGTATTTCTCTCTCTCTTTGTATTTCTCTCCCTCCCTCCTCCCTCTCTCTCTCCCTCCCTCTCCCTCGCTCTCCCTCCCTCCCTCTCCCTCTCTCTCCCTCCCTCTCTCTCTCTCTCCAACACAACATAAATACAAACGATGTAACTGCTGCTGTGTGGCAGAGCTGAGAGTGACAGGAGGACGCGTGAAGGTCAAAGGTCACGCGTTATCAGTGTTGTGACATCAACACCACGCAGGTCTATCTTCTCGTCGTGGGAACGGAAACTTTTATGAGCGTCTGTTTTTTTCCCCCCATCGTCGTCTTTTTTATTTTTTTGAAAAGAAAATTGGACATTGTGCCTTAGTCACGCTCAGCTCGCCACTGCCGTCGAAGAAGAGGAGGAGGAGGAGGGTGGGAAAATATTGTGCTTCCAGGAAGAGTGTATCCCCACTGCGCACGCAAATACTGAGTGTGCGACTGGTACCTGGAGGTCAGGGATTAGTCCGTCTGGCTCGTGAGACCAGGGTGTTCCCTTATGAAGATGAACTACATAGAAACTGCAGACTAAATCCATGTATATCTTCCTGTGCATTTACATTTTACTATAGCTATACCTTCCTGTACATTACATTTTACTATAGGTATACCTTCCTGTACATTACATTTTACTATAGGTATACCTTCCTGTACATTACATTTGACTATAGGTAGTTATTATACCTTCCTGGACATTTACATTTTACTATAGGTATACCTTCCTGGACATTTACATTTTACTATAGGTAGTTATTATACCTTCCTGGACATTTACATTTTACTGTAGGTATACCTTCCTGGACATTTACATTTTACTATAGGTATACCTTCCTGGACATTTATATTTTACTATAGGTATACCTTCCTGGACATTTACATTTTACATTTTACTGTACATTTTAGAATGTATATACATATTTTAGAATGTATATCTCTGACTGTGTATTTTATTTTTTATTTTATTTATAGCATTTTCAGATTTTTCTGGCCACGCAGGACCGATAGAGGGAGAGAGGGAGAACGGGAGGAGAGGTAGGGAAGACATGCGGCAAATGGTCGCCGGGACTGGGAAACGAACCCGGGACGACCGCTTCGCGACTCAGCGCGCTATGTGGTGTGCTACTGGAGCGCCCTGACTGTGTATTTTTTTTTTTATCTTATTCTTATTCCTATTCTTATTTTAGATTTTTTTACCAACTGAATGTTCATTGTGAGCGATCTGTGGTGCTGAATTTCCCTTGGGATCAATTCTATTCTATTCTACAGTATTTGGACTGCATTCATTATAAGCGCTTTACAATTTGTTCCTCACATTCACCCATTCACTCACACATTCACACACCAATGGCGGAGGCCACCATGCAAGGTGCCAACCTGCTCATCGGGAGTAGGGGTTAAGTGTCTTGCTCAAGGACACTTTGACATGCTGGCAGGGGGAGTGGGAATCAAACCGGGAACCTTCCGATTACCAGACGACCACTCAACCTCCTGAGCTGCTGTCGCCCCACAGTATCCCTGTGTTGTTGTTTTTTCATAAGCACCAAATATACTAGTCTTTCTAAAACCACTGGAACACTATAGACTGGTTTTTCATCCAGGTCAGATGTGTGCGCACACCAAGGAGGCAAAACATTACTTAATCCTGGTCAGAACAACGGGGCAGACTACAATATATTTGCATTTGTTGTTAGCCATGCTAGTGATCTAAACAATCAAGTTTCAAGTTTTGTTTTATTTGTCACATATAAGGTACATGTACATTATAGTACAATGCTTGGTTCTGTATGACCCTCGTGAGATTGTGCTTCATACAGTAAAAGACCAAACAATATACAAAATACACAAAACTAAAATGTACAAAATGCAAAAATGAGGTAGATGAGGTAGTGCAAATAGATCAAATATGGTGTAATGTTTAAAAAAAAAGAAATTTAATCAATCTATGCCAAAGCTAGATATGTAAAGGTTGAAAGACTCCATGCTGATTTGGCAAAATTACATCTAGCCCTTTTAGTTTGAAACACCTTTAACCTCTTAAGCCCTAGCCCTATTTTCAGAAAATTCTCCTAAAAATACATACCTAAGTAAATGGAAGATTGCTCCACTTCTACAAGGACCATTTGCATGTTCTTTTCTCATCTTTGATGGTGAATAACACCATGCTAAAAATGACCAGACACTGAGCTCTTTCAGCACCGTCTTGAGATCACGTGTACAAAAAATCTAAGCAAATGAATAAAGGGAAGATGATTAAAGTTTTTTGCTAGACGTTCACAGAAAGGTAGAAAAACTATAACTGCGTTCTGTTTTATGGCAATAACGTCCAGGTTTGTGGGAGATGATCCCGGAAAAAGAAGAGAAATAAAAAAGTTAATCTAGGAGTCAGATGATTGACAGGGGCTGGCCTGAGCTAGGAAGTGTTGTTTTTTTTATTTATTTGAAAGCCCATCGAAAGTCCTGGGTCTCCTCTCCTCATAGGACTACAAACAACCTAGCGTAAATTCTCGTCTTTTTCCGACTCGGTTTTCTATAACTCATATTTCACTAATAACACTTTAAACCATTGGTAAACAAACGTATTGCTGAAAATATACACTTTGACTGCTGTTTTGACAGGGTTAGGGTCTTTACTCTTGGCTACATTTGAAAACAAAATGCAACATTAATTCATACATTCTGTAGAGATGGATTTATTACGTGATGTCATTTGCGGTCCAGTACCGGACCGCTTGGGCTTGGTCAGGGGAATGTCATAGTTCCTCCATAGAGCCTCGTTTTTAGCGCCACAGGGGTGACGCTAAATACTATACAATACAATACTACAATACTAATACTATGATGATTCACTTTAGTCTTTCTGTGGTAACTTTATAGTGTATGTGGAAACTCCCTGCCCCCCCCCCCCCCCCCCACAGGTATACTATAGGTTTTGCTATAGTTAATGTTTGTATGGGAGGGGTCAGGCTAGCAGTTTTGGAAAGGAAATAAGTCAAGTCAAGTCAAGAGTTTTATTTGTCACGGCATACGAGTATACAATGAAATGCGGGTGGTCTTGCCCGCAACGATGTGCAATACAGTGGGTACAACATATAATAGAATCCAATACAAAAACATTGTGCAATAACAGGTAACAGGTAACATGGTGTGACATCAAAATCGGTATCTGTACATAGTTATTTACAGAGCATATAGGACATGCTAGGTAGCTTTGGTAGTGCAATACACTGTTACTGTTGCTTTTGGCAATAAGTGTGAGTGGGTGCGCATGAGTGTGTGCCCGCTCATGTTAAAGTGTTAAGTGGCTGCTAGTGTGTGAGCGTGCACTGCGTGCATGTCGTGTGTGTGCTCATGTGTGCTTATGTGTGGATAGTTCAGTGTTCTGTGGTACTCAATGTTCATTGTTCAAGACTCTGATGGCTTGGGGGAAGAAGCTAAGCCTAAGCCTCTCTGTCCTAGTAGCTGGGGTTCGCAGGCGTCTGCCTGACCTCAGCAGCTGAAACAGGCTGTTATTGGGGTGGTGGGGGTCTTTCATTATTCTGCAGGCTCTGGATTTGCACCTCTTGTTGTATAGAACCTGCAGGGGAGGTAGTGCAATACCCGTGGTACGCTCGGCTGAGCGCACCACTCTCTGTAGGGCCTTCTTGTCCTGTGCCGTGCTGTTTCCATACCAGGCAGTGATGTTTCCGGTCAGGATGCTCTCTACCGCTCCTGAGTAGAAGGACTGGAGTATCTTCCCCGATACTCTGAACTTCCTTAACTGTCTCAGGTGGTAGAGGCGCTGTTTCGCCTTCTTTACTACTGTGTCTATGTGTGTTGACCATGTCAGATCCTCTGAGATGTGGACCCCCAGGTACTTAAAGCTGCTCACCCTGTCCACGGTAGCCCCGTTAATCATCAGTGGTGTGTGCGTCTCCTGCTGTCCTCTCCTATAATCCACGATCAGCTCCTTGGTTTTACCAATGTTCAGGAGCAGGCCGTTGTCCTGGCACCAGTGTTCCAGTACCTCAACCTCCTCCCGGTAGGCCTTCTCGTCGTTGTCCGAGATCAGCCCCACCACCACCGTGTCGTCTGCGAACTTCACTATGGAGTTGGAGCTGAACTTGGCCACACAATCGTGTGTGTAGAGTGAGTACAGCAGGGGGCTCAGAACACAGCCCTGGGGGGACCCGATGCTCAGGGTGATGGTGTTGGAGGTCTGACCCCCCACCCTGACCGCCTGGGGTCTTTCGCTCAGAAAGTCCAGTACCCAGGCGCTCAGGGCGGAGCTCAGACCTAGCTCGATCAGCTTGTCCACCAGTCTGGTGGGGACTATGGTGTTGAACGCTGAGCTGTAGTCAATGAACAACAGTCTCACATAGCCCCCCTTCTGACGGTCAAGGTGAGAGAGGGTGCTGTGCAGTACCTGGGAGACCGCGTCGTCGGTGGACCTGTTTGTCCTGTATGCAAATTGCATAGGGTCCATATCACTGGGGAGGGAGGCACAAATGTGGTCCTTGACCAGCCTCTCGAAACATTTCATGACCACAGAGGTGAGTGCCACCGGTCTGTAGTCATTTGGACATACCCCACCGTTCAGTGGTGGAGGAAGTATTTCAATATTTTACTTCAAGGCCCAATTCCTTAAATAAATGGATAGTAGTAGCCCATTCCAGAGGAGTTCCATGGTAAAAGTAAGTCTTCCGTTCAAAGTTATACTCTAGAGGAGTATTTAAAGTACTTGATAGCAAATGTACTTAAAGCTGCCGTAGGCAACTTTGAAGAAATTAGCTGCACAGAAAAAATAGAGTAAGCTCTGCATCACTTTTCAAGCCCATGTACGCGCATGAATGGCTTCCCACACAGACTCCCAGAGGCAGCAGCATCTTTAAGCAATATTTCTCTACAAATAATTATAAAACAGATCACAGGACATACTTGACTCCTATAAGACTGAAAAAAATGGGTCTTATACAAGACTCCAAATGCTCCTTATGTACAAATGGGGACGAGGGGACATTTATGCACATGTACTGGGACTGCCCACCAGTTAAGATATTCTGGAAAGAGGTGACCCAGCAATTATCAAATCTCTTAACTTGGAATATACCTGTACACCCCTCTGTATTACTGCTGAATGATGTTTTTGAGTGTGCAGTACATCCACAGCTAAAGAGATTGGTTTTATCGGGTATCACAGTGGCTAAAAAGCTGATAGCATCACGATGGTTCCAACCGGAAAAAATGTGCCGAAAGGTCTGGATTATTACATATCTCGATGTGATCTATCAAGAAATATCTACAGCAAGAATTTTGGGTCTCAATGAATCCAAAATGACATTGTGGTTAGAAGTGGTGGAGAAAATAAAAGCTAGCATATAATGGTAATGTCTGGTTAGGAGCGAGGGAAAATGGATGGATTATCCAATGGGGGGTCCGGGAGGGGGGGGGGTACGAGCTGGAGCATATGTGTGTAGGTTTTTAGATAACAGGTATTAAGGGTATATCCTATATAAGACAATTAACTAAAATGTGATTTCATTGGATGTGCACTGTCAACTAATGCTTGTATATCTTATCGTGTGTTGTCATGTTTGTTTATGTGTTTGTTTAAAAAATAATAAAAAAAATAAAATACAAAAAAACAGATTTCCCAGCCTCTGACCGGCAGGTGGCTTGGCACATTGTGTGTTATTTTTTTGGTCTTCGTTTTTTCCGATGCGACCCCCGGAACACCACTTGGCAGGCCAAAGACAATCTGATCGGCCAAAAACAACAGCTCCATGCATCGATAAACAATCAGATGTTTTTGTCCTGCCGAGTGGTGTTCCTGGGGTCATTAAACTAAGACCACCATTGCGTTCCTTGTCAAAAAAAAGAACACACAATGTGCCAAACCACCTGCCAATGTTTTATAATTTATTTAGAAAGATTCTGCTTAAAGCTGCTGGTGCCTCTGGGAGTCGGTGGAAAACCTTTGTTGCGTCTGCATGGGTTTGAAAAGTGATGCCGAGCTTAGCTCTATATCTGCTGGGCAGGTAAACTCACTCTTGCTGATTTCTCAGAGATTGCCTACTGCAGCTTTAAGTATCCCCAAGTGAAACTTGAGTGAAGGTGCTTTGTTACTCTGTCCCCTGTTTATGTGGTAATGAACATTCTAACAACAGAAGTTCCCAGTTGTTTTCATACAGCGGTGACCCCCGTATTTGTGTAGAATGTAAAACACATGAAAGTGTTCACATCATGCGTATCACACCATACACCATATATTAGGGATGTCCGATATTATCGGCCGATATCGGCATAAAAATGTGATATCGGAAAATATCGGTATCAGTTTTCCAAAAAATTCTATATATTATTATTATTATTATTATTTTACATTTATTTAACCTTTATTTACCCAGGCAAGCAAGTAAGAACAAATTCTGATTTTATTTATTGTCAAAGTATGCATAATGTTGTGTTAATTACACGACAAGAGATATGTAATGTTAATTACCTGAAATTATCCTGTTTTTTGGGGGGGAAACCCTGCATATATCGGTATCGGTTGATATCGGTATCGGAAATTAAGAGTTGGACAATATCGGTATATCGGTATCGGTAAAAAAGCCAATATCGAGCATCCCTGCCATATATATATACATCTTGGTAACAAGTGCATTAATTGTGTTTTCAAGGGGACAGTAATCCAGCTGCTTTTTGTGAGCTGGTCCCAGTGACGTCTATGTACAGGATAGTGTTTCACTTCACAGTGGCCTCTACAGGCTAAAAGTAATCTTTTTTTTTCTGTTGAAAATATACAAAATGTCACCTTTATAGGAGCACATCGCCCAACAATTATGATTTGTATATCAATTTCTGACCCTGTGATACATTGAATTCATGAATAAACGTTGTAAGTGGCTCAGTGGCTTCGAGACGCATTGCCCAGTTGCCTAGCAATGGTGTCCTCGCGACTTCAACCCACTTGAAGACGATGACACGCGTTCCATTTGAAGGAAGCATTGAAACGGAAATTATAATAATTGCGATTTTAGTACAAATGTGTGAAGTAGGCTACTGAGCATATGACGGGATAAATGAAACTTGGATTGTGCCGCACAATTCATGAGTTTGTAAATGGATGTTTCAATATAGTTTTGCTGTTGTTAAATCAAATCTTCATTCATCAAGTATTTCTAGTACTGTTTCTTTTTTATTCTACGCTCACCATGGAGACATGCAAGAAGAGAAAATAATCGGCATGAATTCAAGGCATCACAGGGTGACTACAGAATTGTTTTTGTGAAGTGCTCCTTTAACAATGTACCAATTCCAAACAGTTGATTTCAATACATTTACATTTAGTCATTTAGCTGATGCTTTTATCCAAAGCGACTTACAAGTTTTGTACAACAGGTCAACAGGAAGGGTACAACTCTTATCAGCTGAGTAACAATGTTCGTCAAACAGTGTTGAACTTGGGTGCTGCAGTCTTGGGTGCATAGTAAAGACAGATTAGCATAGTAGGTAGTAATTATAGGCAAGAAGGATTCTTTAGTAGCAAAGTGCATAATAGTAAAAGACAGTATGACAGTATGACTGTCTCTGATTCGTTTATTGTGATATTCCAGCACCATGACGACCTACTTTACTAATATTGACACTTCTTTGGTCCTCGTGTCAGAGTCAACAACAACACTCCAAATGCAAATGCAATGTTGTAGACCTGTTATTAGCTGTTGTAGACCTGTTGTTAGCTGTTTTAGACCTGTTGTTAGACTGATTGATTGATTGATTGATTGATTGATTGATTGATTGATTGATTGATTAAAAATGTTATTAACAGATTGCAGAATGGGTACAATACAGTACAGCTCAATACACACAATTGTTAAGGGGATGCAGACCAGAGAAAGACTTTCGTCTTGTTTACATCAGGGTCCCCCATTTTCAATTCATATATGACATACATGACATACAGATAGACAGTACTGTTACATCTAGACCAGTGGCGGTTCTAGACCCTTTTTAGGGTCACCAGGACACAGCGGCGTGTCCTCACCCTTCGCTGGGGTGCGGCAGAGACTATGACGGATGAATGGGTTATACTGAATGAAAAAAAAGAAAAGAGTAAAATCTTGTAATGGTGATTTCATTGAGGTGTGGGGTATTGTGTTGGGTACTGCGGGGAATTGAGTACTGGTTAGCGGGTATTGGAGTGGAGCTAGCAGTTAGCGTAGCGTCGCCCGGTGGTTAGGTGTAGCCACCGGTAGCGTCGTGTAGCTAGCTGCGCCTAGCATCGTAACCGGTGGATAGGCGACTGTCTCTGTTGTGGGAGGGCGTCTCTCTGTCGGCCTGGAACAGGAGGACGCGGGCAACCTGGAACCAAGGTATTTGTATAAGTAATTGGTGGTTGTCGTCTCCTGTGGCCTGACTGAGAGGGTTGCAGCCGGTAACCAATAAGAGCACTCACGGGCTAGCAGGAGCGTGGCGTCGTAACCGGTGGTTAGGCTATAGCCACCGGAAGCGTGGCGTGGCTAGCTGCTGCCCTAGCTTTGCTGGGGGGGTTAATCTTGTTGACTGTGGGTGAATTTGGTTCGTCTCTCGGGGCGAGAGACTTAGTAGGGAGGGGGTAGTGTAGCGACCTGGGGATTTGGGTCGGTTGGTCAGTTGAGCTGTCACTCAACACTCCGCCATCCCGGCGCTGGCGGCGTCCCTATTGGACGTCAAAAGTGCACGGGCTGACCTGGGTGGGGCACCCAGCGTGCACTCTCTCGGGGCATGGGAAATGGTAGCAATGAGTCTGATACTGCAACCTGTAATGGAGAACTGTGATAATAAATAAGTGAACTGAGAAATACATCTGCCCCGAGAGTCGTCTTATAACGTTGGAAACCTGGAACGTTGCAATATATATATAAAAAATAAAAATAAATTATTTTACTTTGTTAATTAAAAACGAAGGCCTTACCAAACATTATTTATATTATTCAAATGGTACTTCAAACATGTTCCATTGTGATGTCACAGTATGATGTCATAATAGCACATTCTAGAACATTTGTGATGTCACAGTACTGAACAGATAGACTAAACAACATAGATTGAAGCCTGCATTTCTCAACCAAGGTGCCTTGCCTACCGTTTTGCTGTGGAAAGGTGAGTGTCCACAACGGCTAGCTAGCTGTTCTACTTGAATACTGAATGTTAATATTGAATCAGACAATATTGAATACTGAATGTTAATTCAAGTTGACAGTTGACATCATGACAGTTGACAGGGGGCTGGAAAGTTGATTTAATAAAAGAAAAAAGACTAATTTAATCAGATTAATCACTTTATTCAAATTGCGGATATAAAAAAAAGAAAATTATAAAAAATGACAATACTTTTTTTAATTTAAATTTTTTAACCCTCATGTTGTGTTAGGAATTGGCACCACTGACCATTGTTAGCGGGTCAATGTCAGTCCTGACCACTAAAAAGAGAGGAGTATCACTCAATATAGTTAATACTGCATCCTAACTAACATTATATGCATTCATAACCATATAATCCCATTGTAATTTGATTTTATGGCCCCCGAGACACATCATGTCCCTTATTTTTAAGATGAAAATGAGGTTGTTCAATCATTATACTAAATGTGAAACCCATAGATAATAAGGTTTTCTGACTATAATAGAACAATATTAGAATATAACTTCTGAAAAAAAGTTTAGTATATTTATAATTATTTTATTTATTTATATTTAGTATTTGTATAGTATAGTTTTACCTTGCCGGGTCAAAAATGACCCTAACACCACAGTCGTACCTTTTTTTCTGCAGATACCTTCAGAATTTTCAAAATGGTGAAACATAGTTTTGCTGTGCTTATATAAATGTGTTGTGGTCGGGCGGCTACGTGGCGTAGTGGGCAAGGCGCTCGCCACGAAATGCTGGAGACGCTGGGCTCGTCAGTTCGAGCCCAGCGCTCCACATTTGCTTTCAGTTTAGCTGGTCGTTCATACTAATACACATTGGCCGTATTAGGGGGTGGGTAACTGATGGGTGGGGATCGGGCGTTGTGGACAGCGACTCCTACAGGTCGGTTGGTGCGCCTGCGCAGTAGAATCAGGAAGTGTCGGGGGCAGCGTGAGCCTCCCACGCGTTACTCCTCGCCACTGAGAGATCGAGCTGCGCAGGTGAAAATATGCGACTGCTGTTACCTCAAGTACCGGAGGGGACTTGTGCTATGTATGACTTAGTCCACATTGCAGCCGGCTTGTGGGAGGCAAGAAACAGCGTCCGTGACAGGGGAGGGTTGAATTGGATGATACGAAATTGGGATGGGAGAAAAATATAGAAAATGGGAGAAAAAGTGGATCAAAAAAAAAATTTGTTGTGGAGGATATCATAAAAAAAATCAACTACATGGTAGTTATTACATATTATAACCTTGAAACGGGTCGCTGGAGACCCTAACACCATGTAAGGGTTAATTAAAAACGAAGGTTCGAACTCCGTTCGAAGAACCGTGACGAAGTTTGAATCCCAAAAACAGGCTCCTGGGGACAGCCTTATTATTCAAATGGAACTCAAACATGTTCCGTTGTGATGTCACAGTATGATGTCATAATAGAAACCCAAATACAACATTTGTGATGTCACAGTATGATGTCATAATAGTACATTCTAGAACATTAAATGTTCTAGAATTGTTGAATATATAACACAAATGTTGTGTTCTATATATATTCAACAATTCTCTCAATACACTGCCGGAAATTCAAATAAGAAGAAGAAGAAGAAGATCTCATTGTGCATCTTGAGACAGGATAGATAGACTGTCTATCCTACAACACATAGACTGAAACCAGCATTTCTCAACCAAGGTTTTGGTGTCCTCTGTTGATGACGTTAATTGTCTGGTTGACAAATTCAACACACACTGCGTGGCCATTTTAGATGACGTAGCGCCCCTAGCAACACGCAGCGTTCGTCCTGTGAACCCCTCCCCCTGGCTTGACAACAACATCTGTGAGCTCAGGCGTAACTGCCGCAGAGTAGAGAGACGCTGGAAAACCTCTCATTTAGAAGTTCATCGGCTATACCTCAAAGAGCTGAGGGCTGAGTTTAATAACTCAGTAAAGTCCGCCAGGGCTACCTATTTCAGTAATTTAATCTCATCCAACAAGCACAATCCCAGAGTATTATTTAAAACCATTAACACACTTGTCAGCCCCCCCCCCCCCCCCCTACACCAGTGCTGTCAAATGAGGACTGTAACCGCTTTCTTCAATTTTTTGTCACCAAGGTTGCAAACATAATGGCAAACATCACTCCCTCTCTATCCCCCCTTCCCCTCCATCCCACCACTCAAGCATCCCTGAGCGATTTCTCACCTGTCTCTCTGGATGATCTCACCATCTTAGTCACCTCCATGAAGACCTCCTCGAGCCCCCTAGACATCCTTCCTACATCCATGTTTAAGGAAGTTTTCTGCTCTGTTGGCCCCAGTCTAGTCACTATCATTAACTCATCCCTAGCCTCTGGTTCTGTCCCAATCTATTTTAAGGAGGCAGTCGTACAGCCACTCCTAAAAAAGCCCAACCTAGACCCCACCATCCATAATAATTTCAGACCCATCTCCAAGCTGCCCTTTGCATCAAAGGTGTTAGAAAAGGTTGTAGCCAACCAGCTCACCACCCACATGTCACAGAATAACATCTGTGACAAATTCCAATCTGGCTTCCGCAAACTCCACTCCACTGAATCTGCCCTTCTCAGAGTATCCAATGATCTCCTGATGTCTGCTGACTCTGGTGAATGCTCTGTTCTGGTCCTGTTAGACCTGAGCGCAGCGTTTGACACGGTCAACCACAACATCCTTTTGGACAGGCTCAGGGAGTGGGTGGGCATCTCTGGGAGCGCTCTAAACTGGTTCGCCTCTTATCTGAGGGAGAGAACGTTCTCGGTGGCTGTGGGTCCTTTTAAATCTGACCCCACCCCTCTCTCATGTGGGGTACCACAGGGATCGGTGCTAGGACCACTCCTCTTTGCCATTTATATGCTTCCCCTAGGCCTCCTCATCAACAAATTCACTGGCATTAAATATCACTGCTACGCAGACGACATACAACTACTCTGCTCTTTTAAACCCGACAACTTGGAGAAACTCAGCCTTCTCCAGGAGTGCCTGCTCGGCATTGAGAGCTGGATGGGGAGTAACTTCCTCCAGTTAAATGCAAACAAAACGGAGGTGCTGATCGTAGCAGCTGAAAAGACTGCAGCTAGAGTGGCCACTCACTTGGGGTCCCTTAAAGACAACATACGTCCCCACCTGAGAAACCTGGGTGTTGTCTTTGACCAGGCCATGAACCTAGACAAACATGTCAAAACACTCACACGCACCTGCTTCTTTCACCTCAGAAACATTGCAAAACTGCGCACCATCATATCTCACTCTGAACTAGAACTATCCGTGCATGCTTTTATTTCCTCTAGGCTTGACTACTGCAACTCACTTTTCACCTGTCTCACCAAATCATCCACAGATAAACTACAAATGGTCCAAAATGCTGCAGCCAGGCTACTCACAAGGTCAAAAAAATCATGTCACATCACTCCCATTTTGGTATCCCTGCACTGGCTCCCGGTACACTATAGAATTCACTTCAAAGTCCTCACTTTCACTTTCAGAGCACTTCACGGTCAGGCCCCTATCTACATCACGGAACTCATCCATCCCTACACAAACACCCGCTCACTCAGATCTGCCGATCAGCACCTCCTAGTGATCCCCAGGACCAGGCTAAAAACAAGGGGTGATCGAGCCTTCGAGGTCACAGCACCAAGGCTCTGGAACGCTCTCCCCCTGGACCTGCGAACTGCCCCCTCTGAGAACTCGTTTAAAAAACAACTAAAAACGCATTTGTTCAGGCAGTCACACATAGGCGCCTTTTTCTGTTCTATAGTGTTGTTTTAATTAGTGACTCATGATTTTATCCAAATTCTTTTATTCAAATTTTTTTTATCTGGTTTCACTGTTTTTAACTGCTGTTTGTCTGTTGTCATTTATTTCTGATTTTGTTTTTATTGTGTTTTTATATTAAGATGTAGTGTAAAGCACCCTGTGCATTCGTGCTGTGAAGGGTGCTCTATAAATAAAGGTCATTCATTCATTCATTCAAGGTGCCTTGCCAACCGTTTTGCTGTGGAAAGGTGAGTGTCCACAACGGCTAGCTAGCTGTGCTACTTGAATACTGAATGTTAACCCTTTCACTGCCACACAACAGCCGGTTAATAATATTGAATCAGACAATATTGAATACTGAATGTTAATATCAGACAATATTGAATACTGAATGTTAACACTTTGCATGCCACGCCTGAGATTTCTCGGGTTTACCCCCCGCGGGTTGAATGCCCACTCACGAGAATTCTCGTATTTTCTCTTTTTTTTTTTGCGATCTGAAAGCATATTTCATCAACAGTGTCTACCATTGGAAATTCAGCTACCTCAGGCGCTCAGATGTGAAAAAAGCGCCCCCTATCGTCTCCCAGGTGGTAATTCACCCTTTTGGATTGAACTCAATGAAAATGAATGAGAAAAAAAAAACTGCACTCCACATTTTACTTCTCACTCATGCAGCCGGCATCTACCAGCTTCATGCTGGACTCTCAGAGCATCGGCGAATATGTGTTTTACTGTATACACGGTGAATCAATAAAAAGATCGATTTTTTCGAATGGCGATCAGGAATTGGAATAATCCATTTGGATACCATCTGATCTCAGGTAAGGAATCTATGTTACAAGTCTAAGGATAATCGGACCAGTTTTCACGGATATATAAGCTTTTATGTGATTATGTGATATGGCTGTTTGACTATGCGCGCCGTCAGGAAATAGGAGAAGCGATTTTCAGCGTGCGCCACGAGCGTGCATGCGTACACATATACTATCGATAATCTACCGTTTATTTGAAAACGATTCATAAATAGGCCGAACAATGACAACGTTCTAGAATATTCCAGTAAAAGGCGATTATCATGGAAACCTCTTTTTTCTCCGTGAAAACGAGGGGTTTTCTAAATGCTATGAAACGGAAATGAACCGATAAAAAAACAATCTGCTTCGACAATGTTGACTGGAAATAGGTCATTGATAATGCGACGGGCAGATTAGACACAGCCATAATTTAAAACATAGATTAGGCGATATTAACATTAACATTGAAGTGGCCTTGGGCATTCAAGGGACTAATAAGGAATTAAACTTAAATCTGTTGTTAGCTGTTGTAGATCTGTTGTTAGCAGCAGTCCAGTCTGTGTTGAAATCACTCACTGTACTGAAATCTTCTTGAGGAAGGACAGGACACTCACTGAGAAACATTGCTTTATACTGAAACCTAGGGTAAGCCATTTTAAGTTTATTAGTGAAATCTTAAAACCAGCTGACTTGATTAAAGGGGTGTGTTTAAAACGGCCATTTTGTTTAGTTAAGTGCCACATTAAGGGCCAGGTGCTAGACAGCACTAATTAGTGATAGAGATTTAAAGGCTTGCTGGCTTGGCGTCAGCGAAGCGTCGAGAAACGCTTGTCCTGGAGTTATCCGCTGAGGGATCCACCTAGTGCTACGTACACCATAGTCCTATCCCCCACTCCACTCCCACTCTGCTATTCCTCTACTACCTCGCTCCCTCCCTACTCCCTTCACCTTTCTCCTTGCCACTCTTAACACCAAAATGTGTCTCATACCTATATCCACAATCTGCTCCTCCAGAACAGATTCAACCCACCCACGGCAGTTTGCTATCAACCCGGCTAATCTCTCCTACCCTCCTACAGCCACTAATACACCTGTCACAGTACGGGGAGGCTTATGGAATTGTCAATCAGCAGTCAAGAAAGCTGACTTCATTACTGCCTACGCCCATAGTCTAAATCTGCAGCTTTTGGCTCTAACTGAGACCTGGATAACCCCCAATAACTCATCAACACCTGCAGCATTATCTACAAACTATAACTTCACTCACACACCTCGACCTTCCAGACGGGGTGGAGGCACTGGCCACATGACGTCTCCTTCATGGGCTACAAACTTAACACCACTCCCAGATCTGTCACTCTCCTCTCTCGAATATCATGCAGTATCTGTCTCTAATCCTTTCAATCTCACCATTGTTACACTCTATCGCCCTCCAGGTCCCCTCGATCACTTCACAGTTGAGCTGGACATGCTTCTAAGCTCCTTACCGGAAGATGGTACCCCTCTCCTTCTATTGGGCGACTTCAACCTGCCTGACTCATCTCAGTCGGTCCCAGTACAAGATACAAGATACAAGAGTTTTATTTGTCATGGCATACAAGTATACAATGAAATGCGGGGGGTCTTGCCCGCAACGATGTGCATAATTACAATAGTAATATAGAATAAGAATCCAATAGAACGACATTGTGCAATAACAAGTAACAAAGTAGGGCATATCGGTATCTGTACATGAGTTATTTACAGAGCATGGTAGGACATGCTAGGTCCTGTGATAGTGCAATACACTGTTAGCTACGGATGAGGCACTGGGTCTTTATGTACACTGCTATACAATGCTATATTTTACAATCTCAAGCTATACTATACTATTCTTAAAGTGACCTTTCCTTCTGTAAAGTGACCATAAGTGTGAGCGTGTGCAGCATGAGTGTGTGTGTGCTCATGTTAAAGTGGCTGCTAGTGTGTGAGCGTGTACAGTGTGTGTGTTGTGTGTGTGCTCATGTGTGCTTGTGCGTGGAGAGTTCAGTGTTCAAGGCTCTGATGGCCTGGGGAAGAAGCTGAGCCGAAGTCTCTCTGTCCTAGTTACTGGTGTTCGCAGGCGTTTGCCTGACCGCAGCAGCATGAACAGGCTGTTGTTGGGGTGGTGAGGGTCTTTCATTATCCTGCAGGCTCTGGATTTGCACCTCTTGTTGTATAGGCCCTGCAGGGTTGGCAGTGCAATACCTGTGGTACGCTCGGCTGAGCGCACCACTCTCTGTAGGGTCTTCTTGTCCTGTGCCGTGCTGTTTCCATACCAGGCAGTGATGTTTCCAGTCAAGATGCTCTCTACAGCTCCGGAGTAGAAGGACTGGAGTATCTTCCCAGATACTCTGAACTTCCTTAACTGTCTCAGGTGGTAGAGGTGCTGCTTCGCCTTTTTTACGACTGAGTCTATGTGTGTTGTCCATGTCAGGTCCTCTGAGATATGGACCCCCAGGTACTTGAAGCTGCTCACCCAGTGGTCTCCCTCCTACAATCGTTTGACCTGACTCCCACTGCCATGCCTCCCACCCACAAAGCAGGCAACTCCTTGGATCTCATATTTTCCCGTAACTCCAGCATCATTAACACCACGGTAACTCCCCTACATGTATCTGACCATTCCTTCATATCCTTCTCACTAACTCATGTTTAACCGAAAGGTCTTCACCCCAACTCAAACCGTCTCACTCAGACGCAACCTGCCTTCCCTATCCCCCTCCACCCTCTCCTCTGACATACTATCCGCTCTACCTTTGAGTGACACCTTCTCTGCTCTCCCCACAGAGATGGCAACCTCCACCCTCCTCTCAGCCCTTGCAACCTCCTTCGACAAGCTCTGTCCCCTCGTTGAGAAACCTGCCCGCCATTCCCCACCAAGTCCATGGCTGACAGATCCAGTGAGAGAACAAAGACAGGTCCTGAGAGCGGCTGAGAGGAAGTATAGAAAGTCACGCCTCACTGCTGACATCGACACATATCACAACCTCTTGTTAACATTCTCCAAAACCATTACTAATGCCAAAGCTTCCTTCTTTCACCATAGGATCGAGGCCTCTGCCAAGAATCTTCGCAAACTGCATGCTACCATGTCCTCCCTCCTCACTCCCCCCCCACCCCCTCCCCCCTCATCTTTCTCTGCCGAAGACTTCGCGATCTTCTTTGAGTAAAAAGTGGAGAACATCCGCAGCTCCTTCTCCCAACCCCCACCCATTCCAAATGCTGAATCGAGAACTTCATCCTTCACTCTGTCATCTTTCTCTCCCATTACAGAAGCCGAGACCCTGACACTGGTAACGTCGAACCGTCCGACTACATGCCAGCTGGACCGGCTACCCTCCCCACTCCTCCAGACCATAGCACCAGACATCCTCCCATTCCTAACTGCAACCATCAACTCCTCACTCAACTCAGTCCCCACCTCCCTAAAACCTAAAAGCCAGAGTCACGCCGCTCATAAAAAAAACAACCCTGAACCCCACCGTCATAGGCAACTATCGTCCTGTCTCTCTTCTTTCCTTCCTTTCTAAAACACTTGAACGTGCTGTATCCAACCAACTTACTGCTTATCTCTTACAGAATGACCTCCTAGACCCTAATCAGTCTGGCTTCCGGACTGGCCACTCCACAGAAACGGCCCTCATTGCGGTCACAGAGGCACTTCACTTAGCAAAAGCGAAAGGCCTCTCCTCTGTCCTGATTCTCCTAGATCTATCTGCAGCCTTCGACACAGTCAACCATCAGATCCTCCTCGCGGCCCTCGCAGGAATGGGAGTGGCTGGCTCTGCGCTAACATGGCTGACATCATACCTCAATGACCGCTCCTACCAAGTGTCATGGAGAGGGACCCTGTCGGCCCCCTGCGGACAGGTGTCCCCCAGGGCTCGGTCCTAGGACCCCTTCTCTTCTCCCTCTACACTAAATCACTGGGTAACATTATCACGTCTCATGGCTTCTCGTATCATTGTTATGCCGACGATACTCAACTCTTCCTCTCCTTCCCTCCCTCAGATATCCACGTCTCTGAGCGGATCTCTGCTTGTCTGTCTGACATCTCCGCCTGGATGACGACCAACCACCTCAAACTGAACCTAAGCAAAACAGAATTGCTCCACCTGCCGGCCAAATCCTCCCCCCTGACCGACCTTTCCATCACAGTCGAGAATGCAGCTGTGACCGCGTCCCCGACCGCCAAGAACCTTGGTGTTGTCCTCGACGACCAGTTGAACTTCTCTGCTCACATCGCAGCGATAACCAGAACCTGCAGATTCCTCCTGAGCAACGTCAGAAGGATCCGCCCCTTCCTGACAAAAGAAGCCACCCAACTCCTCGTCCAATCAACGGTCATCTCCCGCCTTGACTACTGCAACGCACTGCTCGCTGGCCTCCCGGCCACTGCCACCAAGCCTCTTCAACTCATTCAGAACGCAGCGGCCTAGCATACCGTGCGGCAAAGGGAACCGCTCCCGCCTACCTCCGGTCAATGGTCTCCAACTACACACCCTCAAGACCCCTACGCTCTGCATCTTCTGGCCGCCTCAGACCTACTCTTATCCGAGCTCCGGGAGGGTCATCAAGGAGAAGCCGCCTATTCTCAGTCCTTGCCCCACAATGGTGGAATGAACTACCCACCCCAGTTAGAACAGCCGAAACCTGTCCAATCTTTCGCCGTCGACTAAAGACTCACTTCTTCAACCATTATCTGAAATAAAAAATAAAATAAAAAAGATATCTAACCCTAACTAACCTTACTGTCATGCACTTGTCCTAATAAACTAACCTACACTGTAGCACTCAACACACTGAACATTGTTACTCAGCTGATAGAGTTGTGCCCTTCCTGATGACTTGTCATACAGAACTTGTAAGTCGCTTTGGATAAAAGCGTCAGCTAAATGACTAAATGTAAAATGTAAATGTAGCTGTTGTAGACCTGCTGTTAGCTGTTAGCTGTTGTAGACCTGCTGTTAGCTGTTAGCTGTTGTAGACCTGCTGTTAGCTGTTGTTAGCTGTTGTAGACCTATTGTTAGCTGTTGTAGACCTGCTGTTAGCTGTTGTAGATCTGTTGTTAGCTGTTGTAGACCTGTTGTTAGCTGTTGTAGACCTGCTGTTAGCTGTTGTAGATCTGTTGTTAGCTGTTGTAGACCTGCTGTTAGCTGTTGTAGACCTGTTGTTAGCTGTTGTAGACCTGGTGTTAGCTGTTGTAGACCTGCTGTTAGCTGTTGTAGACCTGTTGTTAGCTGTTGTAGATCTGTTGTTAGCTGTTGTAGACCTGGTGTTAGCTGTTGTAGACCTGGTGTTAGCTGTTTTTTGTTTTTTTTGAACAAATGTTTTTTATTTTCCCTTTTTTAACATGAAACAAGACAAACAATACAGTAACAGTAATAATCAATGATAAATCACAGGACAATAACAGAAATAATAATAACAATAATGACAGTCCAGTAATTAAATCAGAATTAATGTAGATTAAAAAGACATAAAAAATAAATAAAAAATAAATACAATACATGGGCTCTTGCTCGCTCTTCCTCGCTCTTCCCTTCCCCTTCCCTCCCCATCCCACCCCCCCCCCTCAGGACCCCCACATGGACTATACATCCACTACTTCATTTAACATCAGAAAAATACAAATGTATATGCGTTCCTTTATCTTCTCCACCACGGCTACCCAGACTGCTATGCTGGCTTCATTAACACCTAAAATTCGTGCAGTGGATATCTCTAGATAAATCACATCGAGATAGGTAAGAACACATACCTTCCGGTTTTGGCCAGTTTATCTTAAATCCCGATAGATTGCCAAAATCATCTATTACTTTTATTTATTTTTTTATCCACTTTTTCTCCCATTTTTCTATATTTTCTCCCATCCCAATTTCGTATCATCCAATTCAACCCTCCCCTGTCACGAACGCCGTTTCTTGCCTCCCACAAGCCGGCTGCAATGTGGACTAAGTCATACATAGCACAAGTCCCCTCCGGTACTTGAGGTAACAGCAGTCGCATCTTTTCACCTGCGCAGCTCGATCTCTCAGTGGCGAGGAGTAACGCGTGGGAGGCTCACGCTGCCCCCGACACTTCCTGATTCTACTGCGCAGGCGCACAAACCGACCTGTAGGAGTCGCTGTCCACAACGCCCGATCCCCACCCATCAGTTTCCCACCCCCTAATACGGCCAATGTGTATTAGTACGGACGACCAGCCAAACTGAAAGCAAATGTGGAGCGCTGGGCTCGAACAGGCAAGCCCAGCGTCTCCAGATTTCGTGGCGAGTGCCTTGCCCACTACGCCACGTAGCCGCCGATGTAGCCAATTACTTAAACACTTTCTTCACAAACATAGCCACAACACTGGTAAACAAACTATCCTCCCACTCAGGGCAGTATGGGGTAGAACACATAGTAGCATACTACAAGAACCTAGGCGTCCACAAAGACGACTTCAAACTGGAAATGGTAACTACAGATGAGGTACTCAAAAAACTGAGCGCCCTCCAACCGAACAAGGCCACTGGCCATGACAACATCCCCTCCAAATTCAAAATTGCGAGAGTAACACCCCTGCACAAAAAGGGCAGCAAATTAGACCCGGGCAACTACCGCCCTGTTTCTATCCTTACATCCATCTCGAAATTCATGGAAAAAATAGTATACGAACAGATCGAAAAGTACCTCGCGGAAAAAAATCTAATCTACGAATTCCAATCTGGCTTCAGAACATCCCACTCCACTGACACATGCCTTCTCTATTTGAACGACCACATCAAACAAGAGGTGGATGCGGGCAAATACTGCGGCATGGTCATGCTGGACCTACAAAAGGCCTTCGACACTGTCAATCACTCCATTCTGATTGACAAGCTAAAAGCAATTGGTTTTGATAGTCTATCAGTGAGCTGGATACAATCCTACCTGGAGGGGAGAGAACAGATGGTGGAGGTAAACGGTACCCTATCCCCCCCCCCTCACAGTGAGCTGTGGTGTTCCACAAGGAAGCATACTAGGACCGATACTATTCCTAATTTATGCAAATGACATGTCGTGAGCTTGTGACTGCAACTTGTTCCTGTTCGCGGACGACTCAGCCCTGCTGGTCTCTGACAAGAACAAGTTACAGGTTGAAAAAGCCCTCAGCTCGGAACTAGGCAAAATCTGCATATGGCTCGCCGACAACAAACTATCATTACACATGGGCAAAACAGAGTCCATTCTCTTCGGTTCAAATAACAAACTCAGCAAGACCGACGGCTTCTCGGTTACAGTGGGTGACAATATTGTCACAAGGAAAGATGAAATTACCTACCTGGGTTCCATCCTAGAGGCTAATCTTTCCTGTGACAAAATGGCATCCAATGTAATAAAAAAAAGTCAACCAACGAACTCGATTCTTGTACCGGATCTCCTCTCTGGTAAACAAGAATACCCTGAAGACTCTAGCAGGAGCACTCATTCAAGGGTACTACGACTATGCTTGCACCTCATGGTACCAAAGCACCTCAAAGGCACTAAAAAACGAATTACAAACATCTCAAAACAAGCTAGTCAGACTACTGCTTGACCTGACTCCTAGAACCCACCTCACCCCTGCCCACTTTGACAACCTAGGATGGCTTAGAGTAGACGACAGAGTACAGCAACTTGCAATGGGCCTGGTCTACAAGATACACTACGCGACCAAGGTACCCATGTACATGTCAAAATACTTCCCAAAGGTCAGTGAATACCACGATCACAACACCAGAGGGAGCTCCACAAATCATGTTAAACCCAGATTCGGCTCAAACAAGGGACTAAACACGTTTAGCAATTATGCCACATCAATGTGGAACGCCCTACCCAAAGCTGTAAAGGAATGTGAATCACTACCCACTTTCAAAAACACTCTCAAAAAACACCTACGGGAGACTGCAATTCGAAACTGGCCCCTACAAATGCCCTAACCCAGTTGTACAGTAAATGACCAAGTATAGCTTTGTCAGTATTCCAATGTACAGTGTACAGTGTCGTTGTCCCCCCTACCTAACCCCCCCCCCCCACCTCCAATGTACAGCCCCCACCCACCCACCCAACCCCACCCCACCCACCCAACCTCCTCCAATGTACAGTTTCTACGTCAAATGTATATACACTCTTTTTCTGGACACTTTTGTATCACAAACAGTACTGTATTTGCAAATCTGATATGTCATAAATGTATAGATGTAGCAGTACTGTCTATCTGTATGTCATGTATGTCATATATGTTATGATGAATTGAAAATGGGGGACCCTGATGTAAACAAGACGAAAGTCTTTCTCTGGTCTGCATCCCCTTAACAATTGTATGTATTGAGCTGTACTGTACTGTACCCATTTTGCAATCTGTTAATAAACGTTTCAATCAATCAATCAATCAATCAATCTTGAAGTCCAATAAAAATATGTACACACACAAAGAATATATCCAAAAAAAAACTTCACGGACCTACGGAGGTATTAAGCCAAGTCATGGTTCAACATAAATGACATGCATAAAAGTCATAGATCATTTAAACAGAGCTAACGTTTATCTCCCCAGCCTTAGTGGACGTTCAATGGTTATCAAAATAAAACCGACCAAACCCCCCTTATAAAATAAAGTATCTAGGCGATATCCAGCGTCATATAGTTAACCTATTTATAAAAACAAAGTTATCGAAATTATATGACGCCGCTTGGCGTTTAAGCCATAACGAAATGCTACTGCACAAAAACTATACTGTAGGCTATGACGTGGTGTCCTCTTGTTTCTTCAAGAAGGTTGTGGCATCCTTAGGCGAGGGAATATGTATCCTCACTCCTTTGGTGATGATTAACAGCTTCGCAGGGTACTGGAGAGAAGGTTTGAAGCCTCGATTGTAGAGTGAGGCCATAACGGCCTTGTAACAGGAACGCTGCTCCACGACTTCGGGGCAGTAATCATCATAGAAATGGACTATGTGCCCTCCGTATACCAGTTTACCCCTCCTCTTCCGTGCCTCTCGAACAATCATTTCTTTTATTCCAATTTGATGTAAGCTAGCCATAACTATTCTAGGTCTGGAGTTATTTGTAGATTTGGTTCAGATTCTGTAACACTGATCCAATTCGGGTGTCGTAGGGAGGATTTCCGCCCCCAGAATTTCAACCAGTACCTTTGCCAAGACATTGGGTTGGTCGCAACTCACGGACTCATCCAGTCCTATTATGCAAATATTAGGTCGACGGAGTCTGTATTCGACGTCGGCTAGCTTAGCCATTAGCTTATCGTTGATTCCTTCTATATCTTCACATCTAGCATCCATCACATCCACCTTTCCAGTGCAAGTACTCAAGCCGGTTTCCATATCGTTTAGACGAACGGTCTGTGCCCCAACCGTTACCCATAGGTTGTCGATTTTGGATTCGATAGATTCTTTGTTAGAGGCAGCCTGGTTGGTTAGGGATTGTAAACCTTCCGTTATGGTGCGCTCGAGCTTAAACTGGGATTGCGTGAGCTTGATCTGGGATTGCTCTGATCTGATCTGGGATTGTGTTAGCTCTTCGATTAGCTTAGCAATGGATTCCATATCGGTGGAAGCATCATCTTTCTTTGTCTCGCTTGCTTTCTTCGGTGCCATTGTGGTTCTTTCAGTCAATATAGTTAGTTGGAAACCTAAGGTGATGTATACATACAGGTTTAACCGAGTTGGGAGTATAAAAAGAGGCTTTTGAAGTCAAAATATAAAAAACAGGAGTAGCAGCTTAGCAGAGTGCGACTTACATCCTCGACCCGGAACCGGAAAACCCTGGTGTTAGCTGTTGTTAGCTGTTGTTAGCTGTTGTAGACCTGTTGTTAGCTGTTGTTACTGGTAACAATGAAACCAAGCCAAAAACAGTTGAGCAGCAAATCGGCTAATTACCTTTCCCTCTATTCATTTTTTTGTTGAAATAAAGATTGAACGAATGGATGAATACTAGCTCCAGATACCCACAAACCAATGCCAAGTCAATGGGGTCAAGCCAGTCAGATTGTAGGCTACAGACAGGCGCTCGACCCCATTGACTTAGCATTGGTTTGTGGCTAACTATCCGGAGCTAATATAAGGAACAGCATGAATTGTGATGAGAAAAGGACTCAAACCATCAACATCATCATTGGTAAGTGATCCTCTTGTTTAGGATCATGTAAATCTATTTTACCATATAGCGTATGGCAAAATGTTGTATGCAACCTTGGTCAGTCTCTCACTTTCTAAGAGGAAGTCTGGGCCATCGTTGTTTCGACTGGAATTTCGTAGCTCGTTTTATTTCTTGGCAGTGAGCCTCGTTGTCTGGCTGCAGTTCCATTCAGCTCAGCAGCACTGTGAGTGTTGGACGGCCTGTGTATGTTGTTGGCTGAAATATTGATTGACTCAATGTCCAACTCCAGCTAGAAACGTCCTGCCTCTCGCCGCTTCACACAGGGCTTTTAACCCTTTCACTACCACACTACCAAAGGGTTAACCCTTTCACTGCCACACGACAGGGTTAACCCTTTCACAACCACACTACAGAAGGTTGACCCTCAAAGGGTTAATAGTGGTGTCTTCTCTCCAAGCTAATCATCCTCTGGAGTTAAATTAGAAAATTAGCAGATGCTAACTGGTGAATTACCCTGTGTACCCCTATGTCCGCTGGGTGGCGCAGCGGACATTGTGCTCGTCATTTAATATCACCAACGCAAGAGACACCGGGTTCGACTCCGGCTGTCGGCGTTGCCTCCGGCTTGGGCCGCCGTCATTCTAACTCAATTGGCAGAGGTAGCGGGTGGGAAGTCGAAGGGTGGTAGTCTGGTCGTTGTGAACAGCGATCCTACAGGTCGCTTGGGGCGCCTGCACAGCAAAGTCAGGAAAAATTGCGGGGGCAGTGTGAGCCTCCTACACGTTACTCCTCGCCAAATGAGAGTCCGCGCTGGCAGGTGAAAAGATGTGACAGGCTGCCTCCATATGTATCGGAGGGGACATGTGATGCAAGGCTTCTATCCTCCCTACAACCGGCCAGTGGGGGGCATATGCGAGCAACGATCAGGACAGGGGAGGGAGAATTGGCACGAGAGGTAAATTGGGATGGGGAGAAAAATCACAGAAAAAAGGAGGAGAAAAAAGTACATATAAAAAATAAAAAAAACTCACTTCATTAGTATCTATTGGTCAGTTTAAATTGTTAATAGCAAACCACTTCACCACAGTCTGCAGTTTTCTTTCATTCAAATGTTTAATTGATTTCTGTTTCTATATTGTTTTCTTTTTTTGTATTGTATTATGTTTTGTATTTCTCTACATCATTGTAAATGAGAGCTTGCTCTCAATGATCCAGATTAAATAAAGATGTAATGAATGAATGAACAAGTGATAGGATATAATTTTTATTAACATTAAAGCAACTATATTAAATGTTGTCCATGCACTACTAAAGCTTTTTGTGATCCACATGATAGTACCACATATAATATAATATAATAATAAATATAATTCTATGGTTTTATCGGGGTCACTACCCACCATGTTGTCCTAGAGGTTCTTTGTCCAAAGCGTATAGGCTTCTTCACTGATGTAGCATGGGAGGGGGGTAGGGCTTAGAGTCTTGGGGCAGGCTCTGTTTGCACCCTTTTGGGGCTAGGCGGGTGCTTTATTAAACCCTAGTGATGACCTACATAGTCTGTATTGACAGTGGGGTCATATTTTGCATTCTTTTTTGGTGTGTTGATATTGCTTGAGAGACCTGTCCTTGTCCTTAGTGGAGTGATATCAGGTTCACATCTTTTCATTAAAATGTGACTTTTCAACTAGTTGTATACAACCTCCTTGGATCTGTGGAACATGTTTGTTACGTTGTAGGAAACTAGTCTAAATATAATGTTAATTATTTATTAACAGCACCTGTTTATTCCTTTGTATTGTAAACACTTTTTTGGTGGGTGTAGCAATACACCAACTTTTTAATGAATTATTGACTTCCCTGTCTGGCTACCCCACCCCCAAGAGTAAGATAAATCCTCCCCCTATGACATCACAAACTGTAACAAATATGAACAGCTTGTTTAGGCTTGTTAAATTAACACGCCAACATTAGGGGAACATTAGCGTGCGTGTGCTAGTCCAAGTCTCTAGTTCTAAGTATTAAGTCTCTAGTCCTTTGTCCTGATTACTTGTAACATTATATAATTATGATGTAAGTATTATGTCTCTGTGTGTATAGTGCTTTGTCCTGTTTACCTGTAATGTTATATTATGATAAGATGATCCTTTATTAATCCCCTTGGGGAAATCCAGGTGTCAACGCAGCATGGGGGGATACAGAGCTTCACAGTCCTATGCAGTCCAGTATCTATATACACTATACCAGGGGTGGCCAACCCGCAGCTCAGCTCTTTGCCCGTCAATGTGTGGCTCTTCCATCCAAAAAAATAATAATCTAATTTATTTTTTAACTTTAAAAAAAAAAATTATTTAATTTTTTATGTCACTCATTCCATAAGGACATAGAATAAACATAATTTAGTTTTTTTAAATGGTCCATTTGCATGTTCTTGGTATCTGAATCTAGGGACATATATGGATCAGTGTCAGAAATAGTGTGTCTGTTACTAGGCTTGAGTAAATTGTAATGAACCAAAGGAGAATATCAATTCTATTTAAAAATAATAAAAAAAATTATCTTTGACTGAATAACACCATGCTAAAATTGACCAGACCTGAAAAATCTAAGCAAATGAATAAAGGGAAGATGATTAAACAGAAGGTTTTGTATATACAGTACTGAATTCTGCCATCTTTTTTATAATGTAAATTTCTCCACCATTTTTCATCGTATTGCAACAAGGTTTTTGCAAGACGTTCACAGAAAGGTAGAGAAACTAACTGCGTTCTGTTTTATGGCAATAACGTTCAGGTTTGTGGGAGATAATCCCAAAGAATAAGAGAAATAAAAAAGTAAATCCAGAAGTCAGATGATTGACAGGGGCTGGTGTGAGCTGGGTAGGGTAGTTTTTCGAAATTCGAAAGCCCTGAGTTTCTTCCTTCAAAAGACTACACTCACTTTTGGCTGTGCCACTTCCTCCTGTCAATATGCGCAGGTTTCCGACTCAATGCCCTGAGATTTCTATAATCTTATATTTCACTAATAACAGTTAAATCATTGGTAAACAAACGTAATGCTGAAAATATACACTTTTACTGTATATCTCTGGCTTAAGAGGTTAACCCTGTGAGGCCCAAATTAAAAAGACATTAGCAACTTCAGAGGCCAGAGGGTGGGACATATAAACACATTTACTATCAAATAGCATTGTGAGGCTGAACAACAGGACCAATTGACTATACATGTGCTTAACATTTTTTAAATAAAATTTTTTTTTTTAAATGGCTAAAAGTGATTTTGTAATTTTGCAACCGTGGGTCTCACAGGGTACTTTTAACCCTGTGAGGCCCAAATAAAAAAGACATTAGCAACTTCAGAGGCCAGAGGGTGAGACCTATAAACACATGAAGGGTGCCGTGACTGAAAAAAAAGTTGAGAAACACTGGTATATGGTGTGGCTCTTTGTGGTACCACAGTAATTGTTGTGGCTAGTCTCTGACTGGTTGGCCACCCCTGCACTATACAATATAAGATATAAATACAAATACAATATAAAAGTACAAAATACAAAAAAGTACAATGAGTGCATGTGGATATGAGGGGCATGTTATGATGTAAGTATTATTTCTGTGTGTGTGTAGCACTAGTGCTTTGTCCTGTTTACTTGTAATGTTATATGTTATGATTGTGTTTCAGTCACAATGTAAGTTTTTTGTGGAGCCCGGGAAGAATAGCGACTGCAATGCTGTAGCTAATTGGGGATCCTAACAAACTAAACTAAACCCAAATAACATTTCAGAGACTATAAAACACATGTTTTTAATGTACCCAAGGATTTTTCAGAACATTATTTGATTGTTGTAACATATGAAGTATTCTTATCTCCATTCGGTAGGCTATTCTTTGCAGTTGAACGTTTTTGTGAACATATAAAAGCCTCACATTCATAGAATACATAATTATGCAGAAGATTAATCGCAAAAAAAATAAATAATAGAATTGGCTGTAGGCTACTCAAAACCGGATATAAGGGTGTGTTCAAAAATATGTTGGTGTTGTTTGCAAAATATCCTTCGGAGAGGAGGCACTCCCAAAACTGTTGGTGGTGGTTTGCCCAGTCTTGTCTTTTCCTGAGCAGGGTCACGTGCGTTGGTGACAGTCTGTCAGAGTGAACGGCGGCCCGTCATTGGCTGTGATATTTAACCCTTTCACTGCCACACTAGTACCAAACTGTTAACCGTTTCACTGCGACAATACGACAGAAGGTTAACCCTTTCACCGACAGCCGGTTAACCCTTTCACTGCCACACGACAGAAGGTTAACCCTTTACTACCACACAACCGACGGTAAAGGGTTAACCTTCTGTCGTGTGGCAGTGACAGGGTTAAGACAGGACCCTCCCATAGGCTGTTGGTGGCAGTCTGTCAGGGTAAACGGCGGCCCGTAATTGGCTGTGATGTTTAAGACAGGACCCTCCCTCCCTCCGACGTCATCAGTGCGATCAGCTGTTAGTCCTCCACAACAATAACAAAGGAAACAGTTGGGACGTCGGATAGGACTGGAAAAAGTAACGCGCTGTGGCTCCGAATGTAAAGTCCCCTAAAGAGTTCAACTTTTAATTTCTTCTGGGAAGAAATCTAATTATTTTTTCTATTTTGTGAAAAACACCTACCTCAACATCAAGGATCTTATTGCAACATAATCGTCTCTTTTTTCTTTTTCACTGTTTACATCTTTATTATTTGCCGCAGGTGAGTCAGTTCTTTGTCTCTTCGTCGAACATAAAGTTCTCATTTAGCGTTTGTTTAAAATCCAGCTGATCGCATCGCGTTCAAACCAGAAAACCAGTCATAAAACACCGAATGGTTAAAGGGCCACCTTTGTGCTTCAACATACAGTATCTATAGTCTTTATTCTCAAATATGGTTTATCCTATTCTAAATGATGCTATGTCTTGCGTTTACATGCAGCAACGCAAAGCTCCAAGCGATCCATTATACACACACACCGATTAAAATACTATAGTGTGCATTGTGGAATAACATTATATGAAGAAAAAAATATGAAATTATATATTTATATAATAACTTCCACAGCAGACGAGCAGCGGTCCGCCCAAGAGGTGCAGGGTTACAGACGAGCCTCCTCCCTTCACATTTTTATCAACAAACCCGCACAGAGACAAGCCTCGGGCCTGTTGTGTGGTCTTGCTGCTGCTATGTCTCATTTTACACCCTGGACGACAGACAGCCCACATAGTACCCGCATAATGCATAATATCCAGCAGCAGCGATGTATTATTGACTGTGTGTTTGCCTGTGTTGGGACAGTGGGTTGATCGGCGACACTGCTGCACAATGCATTGCATAACTGATTTCTCCTTATGCATCAACAATTCAGAATATATGACGCCATCGATGTTGTGTGTCGCTGCGTCCTCGACGTTTTACCTGCAACAGAATAAAGAGGCCTCGACCGATCAGTTTTAAATCCACAGGCTTTCCTCTGTGGTTTGTTCACGAAAGACAACATCCTGATAAAAAAAAAACATGAATGTTTATTAATTCCCCTTTTAATCGCATCAATTGGACCCGTCGTTCCAGTCTAGAGGCAAACAGTGCGTTGTCTAAAGAGGAACAGGTGGAGGAGATTATAAAGCCGTTGATCGACAGTAGTATTAACTGTAGATGAAGAGAAAAGCTTCGGCCTCGCATCACAGCTGCCCCTCGTCTTTGTTGTCTCCAGAAGTGAGTCAGTGTGGCACACTTGGCAGAAGCACCGCGGTGTAATATAACAGATGTATAATAACAGGGAACAGCCGGTTTGAAGGCAGCCTGCACGTAAACAACAAGCTAACCTGGTATTAACCGAGAGGAGACATTTGAGGATGCATTTGTTTTTTTTCTCACTCTAATGGTAATGATTGTGTATAGCCAGGAGCCAAAGCTATATAGTTATTGTATTATATATGAATGTTTATTTGTATAACCTTACATTGAAACGGCATTAGGAATATTGCTTGGATTTAGGTAAAGTCATTGGACCGTCTTATTGGTCATAATGGAACATTCTAGTACACATCTATAACATTTGTGATGTCACAGTATGATGTCATAACCAAACATTCTAGAAATATATATTCAACAATTCTCTCCGAAGAGTTCATTCATTGTGCATCTTGAAACAGTGGTGAGCAGTACTGAACAGATGGACTAAACTTACTCGTACTACTCACGAGTAAGCTACTTTAACCAGTAGAGTGGACCGTCGGCCCTCATAGATTGTATGTCTCATTGTAGTTGGGACTGCATTTGAACTATAGCTAAATGTTAGGAGGATGTTCGTTCCCCCCCCCCCAGAGATGATGTTTTGTCTTTTTGTTTTGTTTACCACTGGCTCTGACACAAGCCACATCTCTGTAATTGTTCGCAAAACATCCTATCATTCAACTGTGCCAGTTGGCCTACAGCAAATCAATTCAGGAAGAATTATGGTTATCACCTCTACTTCCTTATAAGGGAGGTGGGTCATGATGGAGCTAGTGTCTCCATTGTCTTTCATTGTGTGTGTGGGAGAGGAGGTGGGGGTAATGTGTGCAACATTCATGTAAATGTCTAACTGTTGTGAACAAAAACAAGCCAATATGAATTACTTAGCACTAATTGGGCCAGCAGGCAGTTTAGCTTTACAGGACAGCAAGACCCAACAAGACCATCATTCCAACCTTCATATAGATCTATATGACTGATTTAATGATGGACTCCAATGACTGTGTGTTTGTGTCTTGTGAATGTGATGTCTTGTCTGTGTTAATTGTAATGTGTGTGGTAATGTCTTGATCAGTTCTACGTTTCCAATGTCTTTATGCCACCGATTGTACAAGAATAATCTCCTAAGGACAAATTCTGTTACTCAAATTCAATTAAATTCAACAACCATAATAACACCAATGTAGATTAGGCCATATCCAGTTGATTGACATATCCAAACCTGTGACGAGTTTTGTCGGCCAGCACCTATAATAACCACATGCTGTGTGTTGGGTCCAGGGTTACCGATCCTAACATGGCTGCATCCACCACCCAGTTGGCAGCCTGACAACGAACACTCTATTTTCATAAAAGCCCGTATGAGGGGAGGTCTAGCAGCGCCTCCTAGGCAAACCACAGCCACACCTGTGAGCACGAAGGACTTGAGCACATATCACGCTCGTTGTGCTTTATTGTGGTAACCAGTATGTTGGGTTACGATTAGAGTAATGTTTAATTATTATTGATAATTGCAATGGTAATATCAGCGATATTGGGAAAAAAATACGTAGTTGCAGGAAAACCTCCTTGTTTGTGCATTAGGGCTCCTCGATTATGGCAAAAATCATAATCACGACTATTTTGATTGATATTGAAATCACGATTATTAAACGCGATTACTCGTCGATTTGAGAACATCATATGACAATGATTGAATTTGAGAGGCACGGTGGCTCCCTCAACACCCGCTGAAACTACTGTTTGGACTTGAGGGGCGGAGCCTACCGCTGTGAAGGAAGGGTGTGCTGCATTTACGACACAAGACAAAAAGCAAGACGAATCTCACTTGAATCCCTTGGTCGGCGTGGCTCAGTTTAACCCTTTCCTTCCCTTGTGGCTTCTCTCAGGGCGTGTTGTACTCATTGCACTCGTGGAGTTGACCACCAGACCCCAGGTCAGCTATGTCCAGACTCTGCCCGGTCGCCATCAGATGATCCAAGGCCACACCTTATTGATGCACTTTACCACCTTCCCTGAGCCCTCCCCACGCGTCGGCCTCCGCAGCTGATGACCAAAGTGCCCGCTCCCCGCCCTCACCCCCAGCCTTGCGCCAACCGCCCTGCGCCCTCCTCCCGTCGCCGCCAGCAGGAGGTCCCGGGATGTTCCAGAGGTTCGCCAGCGTCCTGTTCGGGGACGACGCGGAGGAGCTGAGCCGACGCGGCCCCGGAGGAGAGCAGGAGGACGACGAGGACTGGATCCTGGTCGACTACCTGGGTGAGTTCATGTGATGCTCACACACTCAGGTTTTGTTTGTTTTGATAGGTCTTTCCTTTTGTCATTGAGGAGCAATAGACTCAGGCACACCTGCGCCGTGATGTCATTTCCTGCCAAGTCATTAACCACCTGTGTATAACCATCATCTTGACTGCAAGTGCATTGCAAGCTATAACACTGACGAAGGAATATGTAATTCCGAAACATGTTTGTTTCAGGCTGCCATTACATTTTGAACCTGAGAGTGCTGGTCTGGCTTCACTGCTTCTTTTATATGCCATTATCACTCACTCACTCACTCACACATTCTGTCAGACAATCACTCACTCACTCATGGTTAGCCACTCTGCCCCTAGTGGCAGATCGCAGGCATTGCAGTTTGGGTAAGACCAGTTTGCCTTGTATCTAAGCCACTGTATGTCCTTGTTGTTAAGCAGTCACTGTGGCCCTGCGGGTTCTTTTGTGATACATCTTTTATACATTCCCAGCACAAACGCAAGAAATACAAAATGACATATACAGACACACACACACACACTCACATCACCAACCTACCACCTTTTTTAAAATCACAACAGTCAGTCCATCCAAAACGCACACGTTCAGCCCCATGGGTTCAGAGTTTCACAAGGCAGTTTGCCAACATGGTTTTTGGATCATAACTGACTGAGACGACGCAGGCTGGCTAACCGCCACAGTGGCAGAGTGGTAGAAATGACACCAGCTACTTATCAGCCACAGCCAGCAGTATCAACATCTGTCTAGTGGTCGAGGGGGGGGGTTCCTTCAAGCCTTTCCCGCGTATGTGTATACGATTTCTGGAATATAGGAGACACCGTGCCTGGACAAAGACTACGGCAGGAGGGCACAGGTGAATGAGATCACCGTACTCCCAAAAACGATATACACACAGTAACTACAGAACATACACACTGTATTCCAGACAGACGGGGCGGCGTGGATATTATTATATATTATAATAATATATATATTATTATTATTATAACAGATTAGGATATCGTCAAACGCAACACCGGTTCTAATGTGGACACGAGAGGGAGAAAGACAAACACAGTCACGCACGCGAACTCTGCAAATACGCACATTCAGGCAAACGCACACACACACACACACGGACGTCGCGACGCACCGGTGAGGTCAGAGAGGACATCGGGTAGATCTCGACACGCGTCGTTTGTCGTCATCGCCGCTCTCGCCTAGCGCCACAGCTGTTGCTGTCCTTCGTAGAGACATACCTCATACATAACGGACTCATCTGCTAAAAAAGCTCGCGACGAGCCTTTTGATAAACTAGGTCACGCCGTCTAGGTTATGTTCATACGACACCTTTGAGCGTCCTCGACGCGTCACGCACAGACACAGACACGCCTCGCGAGCATGCTGCCGGCATCTCACACTCCAGCTGCCAAAGTGTTCGGTCTGCCCACCGCCCCGTCCGGAGGCATCCCTTCTCGTATTCCACAGGCATCTGGGCGGTGGGGGGCGTCCGAGTTTGAGACGTACATGTAGTTAGTTAGCGCTAGTTTAGCCACAAAACGGATGTCGAGTCAATGGGGCCGCGCTCCAGTGTGTAGGAGCCCTGAGCTAAACACTGAAACGTACTCCTCAGTGGACACAATGTGATTTCTGTGTTTATTTCAGGCCTTGTACAGACTGGAGAATGACCTCATTGATTTTACCATTGGTTTTGCATAAATAGGGCTATGGGTTTCAGTGTGTTTATATTGTGCACAAAAAGTCCTACCGCAGTTCACCCCAAAAGGCTCAGTGGCCGGGCCGCGCCTATGCTTTTACCAACGCGTTTGTGTTTCCGGGTTCCCGTTTTGCGCTCTGATTGGCCAGGTCATGTGACATGTGCACCAATCGTGGGACGGCAAGTAATGCGCCTATTTCCGGGTCGAACAGCCTGCAAACTACCTAACGCCTAGTTTATCACTGGTTAAGCTTAGGCGACTCTTTCGCAGTTGGTTAAGGTTAGAGTTTGGAATCAGGGCTGGCGTTCTATCGCCATTCTCTAAGACAAACTAACCTTAACCAACTTCGAAAGAGCGCCTAAGCTTAACCAGTGTAGAAACTTGCGGTCCCACGATTGGGCGTACATGTCACATGACCTGGCCAATCAGAGACGCGGAAACACGAACGCGTTGGTAAAAGCAATCAGGCGGCCGGGCCGGCACGCGGGAGACCGCTCTTGTCTCGGTCTCTGTACCAAAACGGTCAAACTGGAGGCGCGTGCGACAATACAGAAGATTAACCCTTTCACTGCCACACAACCAAGGGTTAACCCTTTCACTAGCACACAACAAAGGTAAACCCATTTGCTGCGACAACACGGAAGGTTAACCCTTTCACTGCCACATGACAAAGGTTAACCCTTTCACTGCGACAACACAAAAGGTTAACCCTTTCACTGCCACACGACAAAGGGTTAACCCTTTCACAGCCACACTACAGAAGGTTAACCCTTTCACTATCCCTATGGTATGGTAGTGAAAGGTTAACCTTCTGTAGTGTTAAAAACACCATGCGCGTTGTAAACATCCGCACATCCGTAAACGGTAGAAAGTACATCTCGGTCCCTCTACTACACACATAGCATAACACACAAAAGCACTGTAGTGACTCACACACCACACAAGCACACGTTGCTGCTAACGGATGCCTTGTGTTGTGTAAGTTGCATAGATATAATATAGGCCTACGCTGTGTATTATGTTTAGTCTAGTTTCAAGATTCAAGAGTTTTATTTGTCACATACATACACAAGACATGTAGGGAAATGAAGGTGGCCATGCCCGCCTCGATTGTGCAAAAATACAAATAATAAAATAGAATAGACATGATCAAAAGTAATACGAATAAAATACAATGCTGAGCTTAAGAAATAAAGGTAATGAGTACTATATACAATAATATACAGATGTGTTTTTAAAGTGCATGTGTGCGTGTGTGTGTGTGTGTGTGTGTGTGAGTGAGATCAGTGTTCTGATGGCCTGGGGGAAGAAGCCGAGTCTCAGTCTCTCTGTTCTTGCTGCATGTATGTGGAGGTGCGCCGCTTGCCTGACAGCTTGAACAGGCTATTGTTGGGGTGGTGAGGGTCCTAAGTCTATAGCTTATTTATACAGATAGCATAGTTTTTATAGATAGAATATATGTGCATTATCATGTTTACTTTTATAGTTATAGTCTGTATAGATAGAATATACTGTACGTTGTGTACTACTATGTTTACACATCTACTACAGTTGAGGAGCCGGGAAAAACAAGCATCTCATGTTTTTTTCTGAATGTAATGTACATTTATAAAAAGCGGTGACAATAAAGTAATCTGAATCTACACACTGGAGCAGAGAGGACTCGGTGGAGCTCATCTGTTTATCAGAGAGGAAGGTCATCTCTGTGGCGCTGCTGCCCTTTGCTCTGTTTTCACCAGACATCCCTGTTTTATCTCGGTTCTGGGGTTATATTTAGAGAGGGAGAGTCCAGCTGCAGTCTCCTGGCCTCAAGGAGTTCAAGTTGCATTTCCACTTGATAACTTCCCGCATCTCCGTGAATATATGGTATATAATATTGCACCCCTGACAAAGCCATGGTAGATAAACATAGACCCTGGCAGCACAGATTGCACAGACTTGTTTTGGCACGTCGTCTGTTTTTGGACTAGTAACGGATAGGGGTGTAACGATGCATCGATGAATCGAAATGCATCGATTCTAATGTGACGATTCAACTGCATCGATTTGAAAATGTTAGAACCGATTCGAATCGAAAAGAATAAAAAAAGATTTGTATTGTTTTTTTTTATTGACCTATTATAGTCCAGTGAATCAGTTCCCCCAGCCACATTTGTGTATTCAACATATTTTGGGGAATTAACTGTTAGAAAATTAATCGAATCGAATCGTGGTCAAATTAAGAGATTTCATGATGCATTGAATCGTTGCCTGAAGAATCGTAATCGAATTTAATCGTTGTGAGGTCGCATCGTTATACCCCTAGTAACGGACTACTTGTAATGTTGTAAAATGTGAATACTGTGAGGAGGAAACAATGACGAACATATCTGGCGCTCCATGCAGTAGATAATATCACGGTGCTTGTGGATGTGGGTTCAACACTAAGCCGTCGAGTGGCAGGTTTACTGTCGCACAGGCATGCAAACACACACACACACACACACACGCATGCGCACACACACACGCATGCGCACACACACACACACACACACACACACACACACACACACACACACACACACACACACACACACACACACACACACACACACACACACACACACACACACACACACACACACACACACACACACACACACACACACACACACACACACACACACACACACACACACACACACACACACACACACACACACACACACACACACACACACACACACACACACACACACACACACACACACACACACACACACACACACACACACACACACACACACACACACACACACACACACACACACACACACACACACACACACACACACACACACACACACACACACACACACACACACACACACACACACACACACACACACACACACACACACACACACACACACACACACACACACACACACACACACACACACACACACACACACACACACACACACACACACACACACACACACACACACACACACACACACACACACACACACACACACACACACACACACACACACACACACACACACACACACACACACACACACACACACACACACACACACACACACACACACACACACACACACACACACACACACACACACACACACACACACACACACACACACACACACACACACACACACACACACACACACACACACACACACACACACACACACACACACACACACACACACACACACACACACACACACACACACACACACACACACACACACACACACACACACACACACACACACACACACACACACACACACACACACACACACACACACACACACACACACACACACACACACACACACACACACACACACACACACACACACACACACACACACACACACACACACACACACACACACACACACACACACACACACACACACACACACACACACACACACACACACACACACACACACACACACACACACACACACACACACACACACACACACACACACACACACACACACACACACACACACACACACACACACACACACACACACACACACACACACACACACACACACACACACACACACACACACACACACACACACACACACACACACACACACACACACACACACACAGACTATGGGTATTTTGGGTCTGGCATGTTGTGCCGACTTAGCCAGCAGAGCTGCGTGCCTGTAGGGATCTAACACCAACGGGAGGCAGCTATTCGAAACTGGCCCACGTAAATGTCCAACCCCCCGCTCCCACACACCCACCCCCTCCTGTGTACAGTTTCCTCCCCCTTGTATGTATATATTTTCTGTTAGGATCTCTGTTTAACAGTACTGTATATTTTCATATCTTGTACGTCACAAATGTAACAGTACTGTATATCTGTATGTCATGTGATGTATGTCATAAATGTCATGATATATATCTCAGTATGTTGTGTACTGTGTCATAAATGTCATTATGAATTGAAAATGGGGGACCCTGGTGTAAACAAGACAAACGTTTTTCTCTGGTCTGCATCCCCTTACCAATTGTGTGTATTGAGCCGTACTGTATTTGTATTGTACCCATTCTGCAATCTGTTAATAAAGTTTTCAATCAATCAATCAATCAAACCTCTTGTGTCAGTGCAGGGACACTTACTCTGTGGCCACAGTGCCCTCCACTGGTATGCTATGGGTACTGCATCGCTTTGAAAACAACCTGACAGTATTGTGTTTGGAATCCTAAAGGAGGGCTTGCTAACTAAGTGTCATTTAACGAATGCAATAATGATTACATTGATACCAACTTTAGTCTTAGTACTGAAGGTTTTGGTTTGTGTTTTTGAAGCCTCTCATGGGTCGTAATCAGGTTTTCTTCGGCCATGCTAATCCAACGTTGTGTCTTTGCTGCAGCTGAGTCCTGCTCCAGGCCATGTGGAGATGGCATCCATGGGGTCCCTCTCGATCCGCACGAGGAGGAGGAGGAGGATGAGGAGGAAGGGGAAGAAGAGGACCTGGTGATGGTCCCATCCCCGATGGCCAGCCCCCCCATCCGCTACGCCTCTTGCACCTCCCTCAACTCCCTCAACTCCACCGCCGCGGAGGATGAGGAGGATGAGGAGGAAGAGGAGGAGGAGGAGGAAGAGGAGGAAGGCTTCCTGCGTCTGCATGCCTGCTCCATGGAGGAGAGCTGGTTTGTCACGCCGCCTCCCTGCTTCACCGGCCACAGCGGCAAGCCCATCCTGCTGGAGACTAGCCCCCTGGAGAACCTGCTCATCGAGCACCCCAGCATGTCTGTCTACGCCCACCACAGCCCCCCCAGGCTGGCCCTTAACCACCTGCCCCGCTCCCTCAACCTGGGCCTGCTTCCTGCCAAGGCACCCGCCCCCGCCGGCGGGCTGGAGACGGTGCTTCGCCCCCTGCTGGACACCCCCTGCCACAGGTGAGTCCTACGGGGTCACGGCCTCAACTTAGAGTCCCGTTTTCTTTCTCTCTCCTGACCACATGATCTCATTTAAACCACGTTATGATTCTCAACGTCCCTCTGTCTCGTGTCCCCGTCTCCCTCTTGTTCAGGTCGGAGATACCGGTGGTCCCCCGGCGCGCCGCCAGCCTCCACTCTGCCTGCTACGCCGCCGCCCTCTCCGCCCACGCCGGCCTCCTCCACCAGGTGGCGCAGCAGTCCGGCCGCCTGGCACAGCGGGCACAGCCGCTCTCCCGCAACGCCCTGCGCCGCATCAATCTGCTGCGCCACCCCGGCGGCCTGCGGCAGACCAAGGCCAACGCTGTGTATCTCCACCAGCCAAGTCACAGACACCTCAACTTCTGAGGAGACACCCCACCACCACCACCACCACCACCACCACCACACACATCTTCCTCCATCCCTCCATCCATCCATCCATCCATGCATCCTGTTTCAGGAGGGGATCAAGAGGTCCTTCTTCTTAACCCTCCATATATCCATCCATCCATCCAACCAGGCATTCCTCCCTCTGTTGGGACGGCCTGTACCAGCATTGGGAGGAAGTGATGCAATGACTACATCCTCCTCATGGACCCCCACAACCCCCCGTTCATAGATAGAATCAATGCTGTAGGTCACTTTACTCAAGGGCATGTTCACAGTCCCCACAACCGCGGGATCTCTCTCGGACTGATTGCGTGCCGTCTCAAGAGAGAGGCCTTACCCTCGTCGCAAAGGTATTGGCTGCGCGACGTCACGGCCGCAGAAGTGGGATTATTCAGTTCGGCGGTCAGACGGGGGCGGGGGTCGTGTCCCTCCTGGCGGCCGCCACGTAGGCCTCTCATCCGCCATGCGTTACGACACAGCACTAACACTCGTGACGGCTAGAATGAGCAATGAAAGTACATTTATTGTTCGATGACATGTTGACATTTTCAGGAGAAACCTGGCGCTACTGGTGACGTCTATCGTCGTTTTAATCACTCGGCCGGTCGCTGTTTTGATTGCGCCGTTACATCGTGACATTAACGCACGCCGCCTAGACTGAGCTAGCTAGCCAACTTGGTACGTCATATCGCACCATAATATTATGGTGCGACCATCGAAGCAATAAACACGATGTAGCTGGTTTCCCAAGTGGTCCGCGAGCTTGGAAGAAGTGAGCTACGATGTTATCAAAGCCACCAGAAGATATGAATGTTTATTGCCAAGCGATAGAAGGGCGACAGGCGTCTCCAGAGATAGCGGGTGTCTCCAAAAGATGTTCACATTTTATTAAACAGTGGATTTTCGGGTTTGCGTATCTACTCCTCGTATTCAGCGCCCCCCCCCCCCCCCCCCCCCCTCCTCTAGCTTTGGGTGAACTTGCCTTTGACTTTGTAATTCAGTACTTTTCACAGTATCTTTTTGTTTTTTAAAAAGAAATTATCGTAAGAATTACTGGGTTGAATATCACTAAACGCCTTGTTTTAATGGTAGAATTGAAAATAAATGTAAAATGTATTTAAAAAGAGAAAAAAACGGAAAAAAAGAAAGGAAAAAAAACTTCCAAAATATTTTTTAAAAGAAAAAAACATTACATATCAGTATGAAGTTATATGCGTCCATGTTATCTTGCTTAGGTATGTTTGGCTATGTTAGTGTGCAAATTGTTGCATGGTTGTAGAGCTAATGACCGGACGTTAAAAAAAAACAAAAAAAAAAAAACGTTTTTTATCGTTATTATCTTGTGTTTGAAAGAAAAAAATAATCTGCAGTCCACTTCTCAGGGTCATAACAAATCACCTTTACACTTTATGAAATTGCAGATTACTTGATGGCTGATAATTGTCTTTGTGCATACTGGAGACTTTCCAATTTTGTCATAGTATGCTTTGCCTTGTGAAAATGTTTTGTTATTAATGATCGGCGTTTAGCCTCCTGCGTGTCTCAAGAAGGTTGTCATCGTCCCAGGACTGTGAAAAATAACTCTTAATACTCTCAATTGACTGTTGATATCCATCAAGATGGAGTAAAAACTGTGTCTTTTTGTTTTTCCTCAACGTTGTGTATATATTTTGCTCAGTGTACTTGGACGTGGTTTTAGCGTCATCATTCTTTTGTCTTTTACCTATTTTATTTTCTAAGTTACATATAGCTTAGTTACATTTTGTTTAAACTGTTAAAATATTTAAACCAAAAAGTAGCAACAATCTTTTAACCTTGCAGTAGTTATAATACTGGTTGTTTAAAAAAAAAATCTGTTTTTACTTTTTTTTAAGAATTTCGTTGTTTATACTTTTGAAAAGAAAATGTGGGTGTCGGTGCTCTAAAATGGTTGAGCGTGTAACTAGATCTCTACACCATAGGGTTAAGGGTAGTTAAAACCTGCACCGAGCCATTAAGGAACCTCGTTAGGAACCTCCCAATTCTCGATTATTATACGTACGTCACATCATTCATATAATACATTATTATGACCTAATTTACATCTGTTTTCTTGTACTCTTATGATCACGCTTAGAAACACAGTACACGCTCACATGTATTAGGCATGGTAGGATAACGAGGGCACTAACGAGCTAATTGTTAGTCGTCTGTGTGGTCTGATGTATTAGGCATGGTAGGATAACGAGGGCACTAACGAGCTAATCGTTAATCGTCTGTGTGGTCTGATGTATTAGGCATGGTAGGATAACGAGGGCACTAACGAGCTAATCGTTAGTCGTCTGTGTGGTCTGATGTATTAGGCATGGTAGGATAACGAGAGCACTAACGAGTTATTGTTAGACATTTTGTATGGTCTGATGTAATTAATTGTGAAGTGAGGATAGTGGAGTGATTCTTGCCGTCATATCTGTTCATCTTTGTTTCATGTTGGAGGAAGAAAAAACTAAACGTCTCTGCGAATCAGAACTTGCAATCATCAAAAAGGCCGTTTTTATTTTGTACTACGATGTCGCAAAGAAGGACGACAGGCTGAAGGGAGCGGACGATTGAGCACTGGAAGGAGCCGTTCTTGTTTCTGTCCACAGCTGTCGTCGTCTCCGCTTATGGAAGAAAAAAAAACAGGGATTTGTATGTTTCGTCTCAATGCCATGACTTTGTCGTTGTGGATCCATGTGCCTTCCAGGTTGAAACATTATAATGACAATGCATCAATGAAGAACTTGAACTTTGTCCCAAAGGTGGACATTTTAAACACAAGACAGACACCGAATAAACTATGCAGCACTGGAGGTAGTTTCTTCACTCTCTCCGTGAACCGCCCAGCCCGTGTACTTTTTATAAACAAAATGTAGCAAACTTGTTGTTTTGAAAGTGTGAAGAATATTTCGTGGCATTTCGTTTCTCTCTCCCCCCCCCCCCCCCCCCATCATGTGGAAAATACTATTTTTTTGCTTTTGTGTAGTTTACTGGAAGAATACAGCACTTTGCCAAAAAAAGAAAGTGTAGGAAATGGAATTTTAGCGTTATCTTTTATTTATCGACATAACTGATCTCATTCTTTATATTTTGGACACAGGACAGATCAATTCACTCTGTTCTGATGTGTCAGCAAATTTTGCTAATAAAATGTGGGGTCATCTGTTTTGCAAGTGTAATATGTGATCTGTTATTAGCCTACAATAAATGTTTTCATACGCATACCCTCCTTTTTTCTCTTTATTCTGTTTCATTACATAGGGGTTTCCAAAATATATGTATAAAACAAATATATAGAATAATATATATATAGTCCAGTTTACCTCATGGTTTCAATATGGAATGTATATATATATTACGGCTGTTGATAAAATATCACATGATTGTCCATAGTTAACTGATTAATCACATATTAATCACACATTTTTTGTTTGGTCAAAATTAGTTTTTTTTTATGTTTAATACTTGTATCAACATGGGAGTGGACAGATATGCTTGCTTTATGCAAATGTATGTTTATTAAATAACACAACCAAAATGACAAATGTCCAGAAAAACAAAGGTATTGTATTTAACATCAAATGAACATGTTGCAAATAATCACAAAATGCAATAGGCAACAACAGATGGATATTGACCTGCTAAATGTAACATTACTGTTTTTTGAGCATCGCAACAGGTACATTGGTCAGCTAAATGTAACATTACTGTTTACAACAGGTACATTGGTCAGCTAAATGTAACATTACTGTTTACAACAGGTACATTGGTCAGCTAAATGTAACATTACTGTTTACAACAGGTACATTGGTCAGCTAAATGTTCCATTGCTGTTTACAACAGGTACAGTGGTCAGCTAAATGTAACATTACTGTTTACAACAGGTACATTGGTCAACAGTGAGAACAACATATAGTAGCAGTGCGTCCCGTGATGACAACATATAGTAGTAGTGTGGGCGGCTACGTGGTGTAGTGGGCAAGGCGCTCGCCACAAATGCGGAGACGCTGGGCTCGCCTGTTCGAGCCCAGCACTCCACATTGCTTTCAGTTTAGCTGGTCGTTCATACTAATACACATTGGCCGTATTAGGGGGTGGGAAACTGATGGGTGGGGATCGGGCGTTGTGGACAGCGACTCCTACAGGTCGGTTGGTGCACCTGCGCAGTAGAATCAGGAAGTGTCGGGGGCAGCGTGAGCCTCCCACGCGTTACTCCTCGCCACTGACTGAGAGATCGAGCTGCGCAGGTGAAAAGATGCGACTGCTGTTACCTCAAGTACCGGAGGGGACTTGTGCTATGTATGACTTAGTCCACATTGCAGCCGGCTTGTGGGAGGCAAGAAACAGCGTTCGTGACAGGGGAGGGTTGAATTGGATGATACGAAATTGAGATGGGAGAAAAAGTGGATAAAAAAAAAAGATAGGGAGGCTTCCGGTATGAGAGCGGAAGAGTAGCACGCATGCGGTGAGGCTCCTTGTCAAAAGAGCGAAAAACTGAGAAATAAGGACCCGAAAAGTGACGGAAAGTGATCAAAAATGAAGATGCAAACGAGAAGGAAGGAGGAGAAAACAAATATGAAGGAAAGAGAAATGGAGAACTCACAGGAAGAGGAGAGTTCGACGGAGCAGAACCCCCGAGGCGAGACCGAGAAGGAGCAGGCGGAAGAAGGGGGAGTCTCGGCTGAGACAGACAAGGAAATGCCAGGATGGGCCGTGCGCATGCAGGCCGGGATATTGGCGACCATAAAATTTAACTCTGACACGATGCAGGCGAACATGAAACTGAACTCGGACACGATAAGAAATGATATTGGGAAGTTACGGGAGGAATTGAGGAAGGAACAGGAGGACTTCAGAGGTGAAATGAATACAGAAATCAAAAGGGTGGAGGAGAAGATGGCGGAACAGGATAGTAACGTAACAGAGGTACAGACTAGAACGGCGCAGATGGAGGAATGGAGCACAGAGATACACGAGGTGTTAACGTGTGTGATTCAAAAGCAAGAACAGATGGAGACAAAGATATCGGACATGGAGGGGAGGTCACGGAGAAATAACATCAGAATATGGGGATTGAAAGAAGGAGTCGAAGGGGAATCGGTGATCCAATATGTGGAAGAGCTTATCAAGGAACAACTGAAGGAGACGGGACTGGAAAAAATTGAGATACAGAGGGCCCACAGGGCGTTGGCTCCGAGACCGAAACCGGACAGACCTCCGAGGGCGGTGATTATTAACTTTCTGAGGTTTGAGATTAAGGAGTTGATACTCAGAACCGCGTGGACCAAAAAGATAGAAATCGAGGGGAAAAGACTGTCGTTTGATCAAGATTACTCGACAGCGGTGGCAATAACACGCAGGTCCTACGCGGGACTGAAGAGAATTTTGAAAGAAAACGGAATGAAATTCCAGTCACCCATGACCTCGCTAAGGATTCACTGGAAGGAAGGGACGGTGACATACGCGACGGCGCGGGAGGCGGCGTAGGAAATGAGGCGACGGGGGATGCAGATGGCGGAGGACGGAGAGGGAAGGAGACAGGAGGGCCAGACGCGGAGCCTGCAGCAGAGACTGGAGGGGGCACGCAGATGGACCAGAGTGGGAGATCGAGGCCCGGGAGAGGAGGGAGGAGAGGAGAAGGCCGAAGTGAGACGTGACAGACCGAAGGCGGAGACGAACGAGGAGGCCAGAGACGGAGAAGGAGGGGAGAGGAGGCGGGAGGATACGAACGGATGAGTACACGCACAAGAGATTGAAAAACTATCCAAATAGAGACAAAATATAGAAACTGAAATAACATATACATAAACACACATTCCCAGGTAGAGGCAGGATATAGGAACGAACATAATGTATACATGAACACATAATACACAGGCCGACGGAGGAAATAAATGGAAATATAATTAGGTATGATAGACGGAACACAGAACATATTGAAACAAGTACATAGACACACGCTGAGAGTAACACAGTTGGAAGGGATTAAGGGGATAAATGGACATCACATAGAAAATAGAGAGGAGGAAAATAAAATAAAAAGGGGTACACAGAAGACACCACACACGGGTTTGGGAGGAAAGAGGGACATTGGAACATGCGAGCCGCATTGAGGGGGACCTAGGAAATGGGGGTCTTTCAGAATGAAGGAGAGCGATTTTGACCAGGAGCACGACAGCAGTAAAAACAGTAAGAATGCTGGACAAATATGACGAGCGGTTGGGGGCAAAGGTTTCAAACCCCCAAGCCGTCAGGAGGAGGCCTCTCACTAGGAGAGCAATTACTCCTCGCCCACCAGCAGGGGACAGGGGGGGACACAGGAACCCCCCGAACGCCTTGGGAGCACTTTATGTAAAGTTTATGTTTTTTATTTATGTTAATCATTATATGTATTCGGTGAAGAGAGCGGAGGCTACAACCGGAGGGGGGAATGAATGTGACATGGGGGGGGACTGACAGACGAAAGAAGAAGAAAGATGACAATGGTTAAAGGTATAAAAATTATGTCACTAAACGTTAATGGAATGAATAATGCGATAAAGAGGGGCAAAGTGATGTTGAAATGTAAAAAAAGTGAGATGGAAGTGATTTTTCTGCAGGAGACACATTTGGTAGCACAGGATCATGAGAAACTGAAGAGATTTGGATATGAAAATGCATACTATAGTTCCTTTAAACGGAACCCGAGGAGAGGAGTAATCACGTTAATCAAAAACACAGTCAAATTTGAATTGATCAAGGAAGTAAGAGACAAGGAGGGAAGGTTTGTTCTGGTGAAGGGGAAAATGGAGGACCAAATGGTTACGTTAGTGAATGTTTATGCACCCCCAGAGAGTGAGAGGGATTTATATGAGACCATTTTTGATATGATAGTGATGGAACTAGAAGGGATATTGATATGCGCGGGAGATTTTAATGTAGTACTGAATCACGACCTAGACACCACGAGTACTAGAAAAGGACGGGCACCAATCAGTAGATATATGAATATTCAGATGACGGAAATGGGAATTACAGATGTTTGGAGGGGGATGCACGCCATGGACAGGGAATACACACATTACTCACACCCGCACGTGACATATGCGAGAATAGACTACTTTTTGATGACGACGGGGGACAGTTACAGGGTACGGGAGAGCAGAATAGGAGTAGCGGACATATCGGATCACAGTGCCATATATCTGACAGTAGATCTAGAAGGGAGACGGAGGAACACGATCTGGAGACTAAATGTAGGAATATTAAATAACAAGGGGGTGGTGAGTCAGATCAAGGAGGAGATAGCCAGATATAAGGAAGAAAATGACAACGGGGCGGTAGATCCGAACATTCTATGGGACACACTGAAGGTGGTGATAAGGGGGAAATTGATGGAGAAGACAGCAATGCTGAAGAAGGCCAGAACGGAGACATATCACAATCTGATAGGGAAGCTGAAGAAGCTAGAGGGGAGACACCAGATATCAAAAGAACAGGAAACGCTCGGAGAAATCAAAGAAGTAAAGGCCAGGATAAATAGGGAATTATTGACGGAAATAGAAAAGAAAGCGAGGTTCATGAAACAAACGTACTATGAAGGGGGACCAAAAGCGACCAGACTGTTGGCTAGGAGAATTAGGACGCGACAGAAGTTGAACACGATACACACAATAAGGGATACAAAGACTAATGAAATATTGAGAGACCCAGCTGAAATAGAGAGGACATTTAGAGAATACTATGAGAAACTATACACACAGCCAAAAGCAGCGGGAGAAGAGGAAATAGAAGCATATCTGGAGAAGCTAGAGTTACCATCGATAGGGAAAGAACAGAATGAAGAATTAAATAAAATAATTACGGAACGAGAACTGGAAGAGGCAATTAGTAGAGCTAAAAACAACAAGTCTCCGGGGAGCGACGGATTCCCATCGGAATTCTACAAGACATTTAGAACTGAATTAGCACCCATGTTAGGGGCGGCGTTCAGACACACGATGGAAGAGGGAAAAATGCCCCCCTCGTGGAAGGAAGCCATAATCACCACGATACCAAAGGAAGGGAAGGATAGGGAATTATGTAGTAGTTTCAGACCTGTGTCCATACTCAATCACCAAATGCACCTTGACCATATGGAACAGAGTAGTAAAAACACACAAATTGGAGAAACAGACAGGGGTTCTGAGATGGGTAACACATGACAAGAGATTCAAACCAGGGAGGTTGGACCACGGATTCAGGAGGTGGGAGAGGGGGGGGGGGGGGGGGGGGCAACAGCAATATGCAAAATGATAGAGAAGGGGGAAATGCAAACATTACAAAAATTAAAGGAGAAATTTGGACTAGAAAACAGGGACCACTTCAGATATCTACAGATTAGAGATTACTATAATAAAGAAATAAGAGGGGACAAGGACGAAGAACAGAATGGAATAATTAGGATGATAGTAAGGGCATACGAAGGAGGGAAATATCAGCACTGTACCGAGCTATAATGACCAGCAAGGGACACACGACAGACTACATAAGGGAGAAATGGGAGAGAGAACTAGAGATAGGAATAACAGGGAAGGAATGGGGTAACATATGCGAGGTGCAACATTCAACAACAGGATCGAGGATATGGAAAGAGTTTGGATGGAAAAACATAATCAGATTCTTTATAACCCCAGAGTTGAAGGGAAAATATGCACCAACACAAAGAGCATGCTGGAGGATGTGTGGGAAGGAGGGGGCAAATCACACACACATATTCTGGGGATGTCAGAAGCTGAAGGGGTATTGGGAGGAGATAGGGGAGGCAATGATCAGAATATTAGGATACGGATTACCACAAACGGGACTGGTGCTTTACTTAGGGGACCTGACACACGAGGGAATACAGGGGGGGGGACAAATATTTAATAAAGATAATGTTGATATCGGCCAGAAAAGCAATAACGAGACTGTGGTACAAGGAAGACCCACTGACAATAGCACAATGGGTAGGAATAGTAGAGGAGATACAGGATATGGAGAGGATAACGCACATGCTGAGGCTACAGGAAGAGAAATTTGGGGAAAGATGGGTAAAGTGGGAGGATTATAAAGGGAACGAAAACGACATCACAGAGGAAGAACCAAATGCAACACAAGAGGGCGAAGGGTAAAGGAGGAAAGAAGTTCAAGGAGGTTCTCTGAACCCATGTCACACACTTTTGCTTTAGTTAGTATTTTCAATTTTTTTTTTGGGGTATTACAATTGTTTTAGGTTTTTGTACTTTATTATTTATGTCTGTTTAACAGTGTTGTATTAATATTCAGGGCTGATGTGGTTGGTATATGGGTGAATCAAAAGGCAAAGAGAAATGTAATAAAAAAAAAAAAAAAAAAAAAAAAAGGACGAAGGATAAGGGAAGAAAGAAGCTCAAGGAGGGTCTCTGGACCCATATCACACATGCATGCCTTAGTCAGTATTTAATATTTTTGAGTAGGTATTATATTTTTATACCCGTTTAAGGGAGGTACACAATCAGCCTTTGTATTAAGTACCTGGAAAACAACTGTAGTGGAACCAGACAACTAACCATGTAACCATTTATGTGCACTGCATTTTTTCTTATTGTGTTGTTAGTTTCTTTTTTCTGTAAGTGTTGTTTGTCTATAAGTGTTAATAAAAATGTAAGTTAAAAAAAAAAAAAAAAAAAAAAAATGAAAATAAAACAAGCTATATGGTTAGCACTATTTGCCCCCGTTGGTGGTTTGGAGGGGAATCAGCTCTCCTATGGGAGAAGCCCCCCCCCTAGTGACGGAAATATCCCCTGTGGAGATTCTCCAAGCCTCTATTATTGTCCAACATTTTGAATTCTTGTCCTTCACAAATGTCCATGTGCACATTTAAAGCAACTGCTATTCGGCGTTATAAGTAACAGCGTTAGTTTTTTCAGTAACGAGTAATCTAACGGATTACTCTTCCAATCTTAATAACGCCATTACCGTAACTGCCAAAAAATGCGGCGCGTTACTATGTTTGAATCTGTTTTTTTCATCAGACAGATCTCTGCGCCGAGAAGCAATACTTTTTTTCCTTGGTTAGTGGACAGTGCGCGATTGGCTGAGGTTGAGTAAAATGTCATGGTAAGCCAATCAGAGGTAGAGGTGGGCGGGTGTTTGAAAGCATCCAGGGTCTGACACACAGCAACAGTTCAGTCAACGTGAGACCGCGGGTCTGTGTAGTGTACGTTTTGATAGTTGGTTTGGCGAGCCCAAATAATCCAAAACTAATCCAACGAACAACACAAGCGAGCAGTCAACGACAGACCACGGGTCCATGAGCGTTTTTTGTTCACTCTTCTGTTAGTTGTGTTGCAGCGCAGGGCACTACACAGTAGTGGAGGCTACAGCCTTATCAACAGTGCTGCACTTCCTGGTTTAATAGCACAGTCTTCAGGTGCTCACCTCACCCCTGCCCACTTTGACAACCTAGGATGGCTTAGAGTAGACGACAGAGTACAGCAACTTGCAATGGGCCTGGTCTACAAGATACACTATACGACCGGGGTACCCATGTACATGTCAAAATACTTCCCAAAGGTCAGTGAATACCACAACCACTACACCAGAGGAAGCTCAACAAATCATGTAAAACCCAGATTCGGCTCAAACAAGGGACTAAACACGTTTCGCAATTATGCCACAACAATGTGGAACGCCCTACCCAAAGCTGTAAAGGAATGTGAATCACTATCCACATTCAAAACTGCTCTTAAAGAGCACCTACGGGAGGCTGCAATTCGAAACTGGCCACCGTAAATGCCCAAAACCCCCACCACCTCCTAATAGACAGTCTCCTCCCCACCGCATGTATATATTCCCTCCCCGCTGTATGTATATTTCTCTCCCACCCACCCACCCCCTCCTAATGTACAGTCCCCTCCCCATCATATGTATATACTCTGTCAGGATCTAGGGGTAACAGTACTGTATATTTGAATACCGTTTATGTCACAAATGTATCAGTACTAAATACCTATATGTCCCTATGCCATAAATGTCATGTATGTTGTGTATGTCATAAATGTCTATATGAATTGAAAATGGGGGACCCTGATGGAAACAAGACAAACGTCTTTCTCAGGTCTGCATCCCCTTAACAATTGTATGTATTGAGCCGTACTGTATTGTACCCATTCTGCAATCTGTTAAATAAAGTTTTCATTCATTCATTCATTCATTCATGCTCACTGCTCAGATATATATATCTCCGAGTAGAAAACAATTCATGAAAGTAGAAGATATAGGTGTGCAACCTCGCTAGCTGACGTTATATCTACAGAGTACTAACTGTTCTCGGTGGCGTGTATGCTTTCACCGTCATCCATTATTGAAATAGTGTCTTGATCTAGCACAGAATAGACGAGCCAGTCATGCTGTTGGTTTTATGATAAACAATGACTTCATAACTTACCTGCTAATGATAACGTTAACTAATCAAAATAATAAAGACATTTTCGCCGCCATGACTGCGTATCAAACCCACCTTGTTGAGCATCTGCAACGACATAAACACACAGAGATGAGCAATGATTGTTTCTGAATCGTTAACCGTATGAGAAACGGGTAAATATTTACGAAATCTAAGTGATTTTCCAACCTCGGGGTTGATCTCCATCGAGTTGGTTAGAACTAGAGCTCGGTGAAGGCTGCAGGGCAGTGCTGCGGGCTGTTCGCGCGTCACTCGGGGGGCGTGCTTCAGCGGCCAATCAGAGTGCAAAACGGCAACGCGGAACTGGAACAGCGTTGTAGAAGGCATTCACGCGCACTGTACCCATTCTGCAATCTGTTAATAAAGTTTTCAATCAATCAATCAATCAATCCCGCACAGTGCAATACTCCAATTCAGCCATTGGGTGGGTGGCGCTGCTGAGCGGGCCGCGTGAATACTTTGGGCAGCCGAAGAGTGCTTCCGCATTGCTCTGATTGGCCAGCGATAATGCGGCCTACGTTACCAGTCTCGCGTCTATCTGCTAACGTTAGCATTAGGTAATAACCGGTTTAAAATGGATGGTGATTACCTCACGTTGTTACCTATTCTACTAGCATTAACCATTAGTTACTAGTACAAACAATCAATAGCGAGTTATATTGATCACGCTATGTACGATAGCCATGCTAAAACGCTAGCACAACATTAGCACATAAGCTAACAACAAGCTTAACAAGTCAGCAATCTTTTTGTGAGACTAAACTCTCCGCTCGGTGGCAAATTGTGTTGATGTCGGTTTTGTTTCATCAATAAATGAGGCAGAATACACAGTGACTGTATCCTTTTTTGTTTATTGCACTTGTTCCTGCTGCAAATGAAATCCTAAGCGAGACATTAAAGATGGCGGCTTTCTGTTTTTCTGGAGACGCTCCAACGAGTGACGCGTCTCTCTTCTGACCAATCAGTGGTCTGCAGTGTTTCACGTGACTTGCGATCTTCTACGCTCGTGCGTAGAGCTGGTATTCACGAAGGAGAGCGCTGGCCAACGCTGGCCAATCAGAGCAATGCGGAAGCACTCTTCGGCTGCCCAAAGTATTCACGCGAGCGGGCCTGTGATGGTCTCGTGACCCAAATTCCTGAGGGGCCTGACAGCGTGGGGACTGAGAGTGCCGGGCTGACGTTCTGCAGATGGATACTATTGCTTGGAGGACGGTCCCTGGCTGAGTCTGGTTGTCTCTTGGTGGACGGTCCCTGGCTGAAACGGGGCTTCCTTCGGTACCGAGTCCGCGGGGGAGAGCGTGCGCTCGGCGGACAGACGGGACAGAGGAGCAGCGACCTGAGTCGGTTGGACCGGGGAGGATTCCGGTACCGTTCTTCCGGTTCTACTGGATTATGCTAGCGGGGCTGTGTGTGTGCGTGTTCGTGTGTGTGTGTGTGTGCGTGCGCGTGTATGTGTGAGTGTGCGTGTGTGTGTGTGTGTGTGTGTGTGGGCCGCCCTGGTATGGGGCTAACGGTGTTGTGAGCGGGTCCAGCGGGCCTGGTAGACACACCGACCGACAGACAGACAGACAGACAGGTTTACTGTCTGGTCCAGATACTGTGGTTGTACTGAGGTTGTCTTCTGATGTGATGCAGCCTGACAGGGAGAGCTCTGTGTTTAATAATGTTTAGCCTGCTTGATAGGTAGATAGACAGATAAGTATAGGTAGATGGGTGTAGGTAGATATAACAAAGCCTATGAAAACTTAACTGTAATCTACTGGCAGATACAGTTTATTATACAATTATATGTGATTTCGGAATGTCTGATCAGTAGCTGGTAGCTAGCTAGCTAGTGGTCATGCTAACCACACAATTACAGTGATGTAAGCTGGTTGGTATAGGTATCTGTATTGGCTACTGTAACCTACTGAGTGACAACCTACAGTAACACACTGACAATATACTGTAACCTACTGAGTGACAACCTACAGTAACACACTGACAATATACTGTAACCTACTGACAATATACTGTAACCTACTGAGTGACAACCTACAGTAACACACTGACAATATACTGTAACCTACTGACAATATACTGTAAACTACTGAGTGACAACCTACAGTAACACACTGACAATATACTGTAACCTACTGACAATATACTGTAACCTACTGTAACCTACTGACAATATACTGTAACCTACTGACTATATACTGTAACCTACTGACAATATACTGTAACCTACTGACGATATACTGTAACCTACTGATGATATACTGTAATCTACTGATGATATACTGTAATCTACTGACGATATACTGTAACCTACTGATGATATACTGTAATCTACTGATGATATACTGTAACCTACTGATGATATACTGTAACCTACTGATGATATACTGTAATCTACTGACTAGGGGTGTAACGGTACACAAAAACTACGGTACGTACCTCGGTTTTGAAGTCAAGGTTCGGTACGGGTTTTTGGTACAGTGGGGGGAAGTTTGACTTTCCATATTCCACTCAGGGGTGATGTAGTGTGCAGTAACTAATTGTACTTGTAGGGCTGTCAACGAATATTCTATATTGAAATTAATAATCGACTTGTAAAAAAAATTATATTAGATTGTAAAAAAAAAAACAGCCCCCGGTGGGCGGTCGTTAGTGGTTAACATACCGTTGTATTCGTTCGGTCAGCCGTTCGGTACGGTACGGTACACACTGAAACGGTTCGGTACGGATACGCGTACTTTTACACTCCTACTACTGACTATATACTGTAACCTACTGACAATATACTGCAACCTACTGATGATATACTGTAATCTACTGACTATTTATACTGTAACCTACTGACAATATACTGCAACCTACTGTAAACTACTGACAATATACTGCAACCTACTGACAATATACTGCAATATACTGACGATATACTGTAACCTACTGACAATATACTGCAACCTACTGACAATATACTGTAGTCTACTGACAATATACTGTAACATAGTGTGGTTTTAGTGTTCACCAAGCTTTACTAGCCTTCCTCTCCTCCCCTCCTCTCCTCTCCTCTCCTCACCTCACCTCTCCTCACCTCACCTCCTCCCTTTCCTCTCCTCTCCTTTCCTCTCCTCTCCTCTCCTCTCCTCTCCTCTCCTCTCCTCTCCTCTCCTCTCCTCTCCTCTCCTCTCCTCTCCTCTCCTCTCCTCTCCTCTCCTCTCCTCCCCTCCCCTCCCCTCCCCTTGTCTTATCTCCTCCTCTCCTCTTGTCTCCTCTCCTCCCTCCCCTTGTCTCATCTCCTCTCCTCTTGTCTCCTCTCCTCCTATGCTCTCCTCTCCCCCTCCTCCTTCCCTCCTATGCTCTTCTCTCCTCTCCCCTCATCCCCTCTTCTCATCTCTTCTCTGCTCCTCTTCTCTCCTCTCCTCCTCCTCTACTCTCCTCTCCTCCCTTCCTACGCTCTTCTCTCTCCCCTCCTCTCCTCTCCAACCCCCCTTCTCATCTCTTCTCTGCACCTCTTCTCTCTTCGCTCCTCTCCTCTTCTCTCCTCCTCTCCTCTCTCCCAAGACAGAGTGATGCGGTGTGGGATTCATTATAAGTGAGAGAAGGAAGGAAGAAAGTGTTTCTGTGTTGATACTATGCCTGCTGGGTAGCAGTGGCCAAGATGAGTGTCGACCGACCCAAACGTAACATCATCAAGAAGAAACACGTAAGTAATGATCAATAAAATAATATTATCAGTCTATTAATGCCTCTATTACCCCACTGTCTAAAACAAGCATCAAGCAACCCAGGCTGGAAATCATGATTGTTCACAATAGGGGTGAATATCACAGCAATCATTTGAATAGGATATAATAATCAAGGTAATATATTAATATAGAGCGGTCGTCTGGTGATCGGAAGGTTCCTGGTTCGATTCCCACTCCTCCCAGGCAGCGTGTCGAAGTGTCCTTGAGCAAGACACTTAAACCCTAATTGCTCCAGATGAGCAGGCTGACACCTTGCATGGTTGCCTCCACCGTCTGATTGTGAATGTGAATGAATGGAACAAAATTGTAACACAATTTGGATAAAAGTGCTATATAAATTCACCATTTATTTATATGCATCCTAACCAAGAGACCGGCAAAGAATTCACCACTAAACAAAGTTTGCTTAATACATTTGTGACCAGTCACAGATAATAGGGTCTTGTTAAGCAAGCTTCAAATTGTTCACATTATATGAAAGTACAGGTTCTTACTTACAAAATAAGCAATCACTTGTACAAATCGGGTAGATACTTTTCAATCTATGTCTTATTAAGATGCATGCAGAACTACAAATACCCGCACTGGCCTTTGCCACCTAACCCCTCCCCCACCTAACACCTACAGTATTCCAGGTGAGAGGCATTCACTGGCAGGGGGTAGGTGCGCGAAAGTTTCCATAGCTCAGCGTATACATGTACGCTGTCTCTATGTGTTCGGGAGACTCGGGTGCATAAAAACCTGATTATAATCATGTCTCTACCACCACAACCACAGCCCGAGCTGTGAGTGAATTACGCGAAGGGGAGCATTATGGCGGAAGACTTATTTGACTAAAAAGAGTGAGACGAAAGCGGAAGTGGCAATTATTCTAAGTAAAATACCTGGAAGACTAATGAAAATAAAATACATTTCCTTTTAAACAACTTTATTCTTTCTTTGCGGCCCGGTACCAAATGATCCACTGCCTTCTCTCTATACTCCGTTATGCACAAGCTTACAGACTTGCGGAGCACGTACTGGAGTAGATTATTCAATGCGATCTTTGTGCAACGGAGAAATACAATTTAACACAAACGGTTCCAAAGATATTAATGTTTCTCTGCATATTTTCACACCGCCAACAAAGTACCGGGCCCGTTGTTTTGGAATGGATTTTGGTGCGTCTCCTCTCCACCCGGGACAGAAAGTAGCCTACTTAGCCAGTGGCCACTCGCTCCGGATGCAACTGTAGTTTTTTCACACAGAGAGGAAAATAATACTGTCGGGACAATCTAACAATAATTAACACATTTACAAGTCTTATTAAGTTTTGCAAATAAGGAGACATATAGAGAACATTTCAAAGGACTCAAAATAGCCAATATCTCCATTTCAATCTATTTCTGAATTGCGCAACATTTTGGGGTTTTCTGAGGAATCGTGAGCTCCTTAACAAGACGGGTTAGACTGTGCCGGGTCACATTTGCTTAAATGTAGGGGTTATAAATATACCTGGGAAAATAAGGCAAGGCAAGGGGTATAGAATTAAGGCTCCCAAGCGGCAGAGCTTCAGATTTGGTCAAATACATTTTGTACCCAGAAGATTTCCTAAATAAATTAATAACTTTAAGTAGCCCTGGTATTGACATCTTTGGATTGGAAATAAATATCAGAACATCATCTGCATATACAGTTATCTTATAATGCACATTATCAACTTGAAAGCCCTGTACAGCAGGCATCATCCATCATCCTAGCAAAATATGAGTTTAGAAATATCTCGGCACATCCTGGTGGAAACCGGATGAATTAGACGTGAGGAAATAATACGTCATGAAACCGCTGTAGTCCCAAGACAGAGGAAACCCAGGGCTTTCAATGGACATCGAAATTACATAAAACTACACTACCCAGCTGCTGAAAATATTCTTTGTGAAATATTCTGACATTATTTTCGTGAAGGCACATGCACACATAGAGCCCAAGGGGTGCTTGAGCACCTGCCCTTTTGAGCCTCATAAAAAAGTGCCCTTTAAAAATATATATATATTTCTACCATTGCGCATATAGATTGCCCTTCCAACTGAAAAATGTCAGGATAGAATAAAAATATTAGATAAAGAGAGAGAGATGCCCCATATTCCATTGCAGTTTGCACGGCCTCCTTAGCGTGCCTCTCCGCAGACCTATATAGTTATGCATAGCGTGGGTGGTGATGATGATGATGATAGAAACCGCTGTGGCGCATACAGTTGAATGCTGGTATTACACTCACTGAGGGACACGAAGAAGTCAAGTCCGATGGGATTTGGGAATCTCAAATACAAATCGGGATTAGAATAAAAAAGGCATTTATATTAAACAATACAGAATATACAGCACTTCTTGGGGTCTGTAGGGTAAGCACTTATTCCCTCCTCCCTGAACATTTATGGAGATGTATGGGCCTTTTAAGTCAGTGATAAAAGTGTCTTTCAAGGATAAGTGAGCTCCTGCACTGATTATTATAGTTCAATATTCAATATTTGATCACCAAAACCCCCCAAAAAGCATAAAAAGGGGGCCCCCGCCCAAAAAGGGCCCCCAAAAATCGGGCTTGCCTGCTTTGCACGCTCGGTTCAAACACACACAGGTATAGTGCCCTTTTCAACCTTTGAGCACCTGCCCCTCTAAAGTCCTGTGCACGTCCCTGTTCATGATTATATCTCAGGGGTGGAACAAACTTGAACGCTATTGCAATCAAATACAATGTAGATTGTTTCTTTACCTTTCTGTGAACGTCTAGAAAAAAACGCATCTCAATCTGATGAAAAATGGCGGAGCTATTTACATTATAAAAAAGTAACTGTACTTACAGTAGATTTCATTCACAGTCATTGCTGCCATGTAATGGGCGCCTGGTGGTACTAAATCCAGATTGAACTCTCAGAAAAACCCCTGTAAATTATCTGCCCTTTATTCATTTTCTTCATCCGTTTCTGATAAAGACTCGCTTTATTGTGTCGGAATCGGGAGACTGTCCTCTCAAAATTGAAAGTGTATCTCTGTGGCCCATTGGCTATCTGACAGTGCGTGGAAATAAAGCATAGAATCTTGAAATATCTAGATTAGTTGTTTTCTCTGGACTGCATATAATCAGCTGTATCTATCTATTTATCATATATCTATGTCTGTCACTATAGCCAATGGAAATGCTAGAAATGGTCAGGTGGACTGGGAGAACCAATGTAAAATTATTATCGTTTCTCAATAATCCAGTCTGCTCCACAGAACGGACTGGATTATTGAGAAACGATAATAATTTTACATTGGTTCTCCCAGTCCACCTGACCATTTCTAGCATTTCCATTGGCTATAGTGGGCCATCAGATAGACGCGCTGGTTGCGAATAATGTATGATAGACCGATAGAGAGAGGCGCTTGTCTCTGGTTTTATAACAGAATGGCAAAAAGACAAAGGTATAATGTTCAGTGCAAAGATTTATTATATATAATAATGGAAAGTATATAGAACATCAGCTCGTTTACAGTTTATTATGCCACCTATGCAGCTTGTTTATTTTGATCCATTTTCTGCCTCTGCCACAAATGTATGTCTTAGTTATAAGGTGGTCTGTCACAGAGTTAAAAAAAAGTTCACTATCAATTTATTAAATTAGCCATTGTTTTTGGTTTTGGCCCGCCATATAATGGCTTGGAAAAAATGTGGCCCGAGGCCAAACTTAATTGTCGACCCCTGCTAGATGGTGAAAGATGTGAACAGATGCAGCCTCGCTTTAGATGGTGTAAACGCCGTCCGCTCAAGTTTAAACTTCAGCAAGAAGTTTGCTAGGCATGATGGAGCAAATAGACGAATATGAATTAGACTGCTATGAACGCTCTGTGACCTATAGATATTGAAAACGTTACATTTGATGAGCGCTCACATTTTTGTAAACGTCAACAATGCCACTGTTGAGACCGGTTCTGCTAGTGTCCAACTGTCAAACTGACGAGAGTACAGCAAGACAACCTTGGTGGTGTATTTGAACATACTGTAACCCTGTCAACAAATGGCTGATTTTATTAACACCGGTATTAACAGTCATCCTTTAGTCTAGTAAAGGAGATTATCAAGACACTAATAAAACCAGCCTGTCTCTAACCTGTGTGTGTTAGGGGTGTGCAGAGACGTGTGTATCTGTGTATCTGTATGTGTATCTGTATCTGTATGTGTATTTGTATCTGTATGTGTATCTGTATATGTATCTGTATGGTTATCTGTATGTGTATTTGTATCTGTATGTGTATCTGTATATATGTATCTGTATGGTTATCTGTATGTTTCAAGTTTCTTTATTAGTTGTCATACAGAATACTTTGCATGAAATGTTTCTTTCTGTGTTGCTCCTGAGAGTGTGCTAGATAATAACAAGATAGTATAAAACAAGTATAATAAGTTAGTATAAAATAGAAAGTCAAGAAGTCAAGTACGTAAACGAGTGTAAACAACAAAATTGTTCAGTGTATCTATATATACAGTATGTACAGCTGGTACATGTGTATTTGTATCTGTATGTGTATCTATGTGTATCTGTATGGTTATCTGTATGTGTATTTGTATGTGTATCTGTATGTGTATTTGTATCTATGTGTATGTGTATCTGTATGTGTATCAGTATCTCAAGAATCAAGAGGTTTATTTGTCTCATACATACCAGGGCATACAGTGAAATGCGTGGTCATGCCCGCATCGATTGTGCAAAATACAATAATAAAGATAGGCATAGAAAAAATAAGAAAATAGGTAAGACACAAGATGTGCATGATAAAAAAGACATGCTAAGTTCCTGAGAAACTGGTTCCTATGCACACTACAATTTACAATTTTAACTCCGCCATTTTTATACTTAATGTATCTAAACTATACTATACAATACCTCCTTCCTTTAAAGTGACTTTTCCATTTTTAAAGTGACATTTTGTTTAAAGTGATTGTTTTAGCGGTTGCTGCATGAGTGTTGTGTGTGTGTGTGTGTGTGCTCATGTGTACTTGTGAGTGGAGAGTTCAATGTTCTGATGGCCTGAGGGAAGAAGCTGAGCCGGAGTCTCTCTGTTCTCGCAGCGTGTGTACGTAGGCGCTTGCCTGACCGCAGCAGATTGAACAGGCTGTTGTTGGGGTGGTGGGGGTCTTTCATTATTCTGCAGGCTCTGGATTTGCACCTCCTGTTATATAAATCCTGCAGGGGTGGTAGTGCAATACCCGTAGTACGCTCTGCTGAGCACACCACTCTCTGGAGTGCCTTCCTGTCCTGTGCCCTGCTGTTTCCAAACCAGGCAGTGATGCTCTCTACAGCCCCGGAATAGAAGGAGTGGAGTATCTTCCCAGATACTCTGAACTTCCTTAGCTGTCTCAGGTGATAGAGGTGCTTTTTTTTTTTTTTCTTTTTTTTTTTAAACTTTATTTTTTAGCGTTTATCGCTTTCCTGGTCAAGCATGACCGACAGTTGTAGGGTGAAACGGGAGAGAGAGCAGGGGGAGACATTCGGCAAATGACGGCGAGTCCGGGAATCGAACTCAGAGTCAACCAGATCCGTGACGCAGCACGGAGTTCCGCGACGCAGCGCGGTAACATGGTGTGCTACTGGAGCACCCCTGTTTTGCCTTTTTCACCACAGAATCTATGTGTGTTGACCATGTCAGGTCCTCTGTGATGTGGACTCCCAGGTACTTGAAACTGCTCACCCTGTCCACAATAGCCCCGTTTATCCACAGTGGCGTGTGTCCCCCCTGCTGTATTCTCCTAAAATCCACGATCAGCTCTTTGGTTTTACCAATGTTCAGGAGTAGGCTGTTCTCCCGGCACCAGCGTGCCAGTTCATCAACCTCCTCCCGATAGGCCTTCTCGTCATTGTTAGAGATCAGCCCCACCACCACTGCGTCATCCGCAAACTTCACTATGGAGTTAGAGCTGAACCTGGCCACACAGTCATGTGTGTACAGTGAATACAGCAGGGGGCTCAGAACGCAGCCCTGGGGGGACCCGATACTTTTGCTGGAGGTATGACCCCCCACCCTGACCGCCTGGGGCCTGTCACTTAGAAAGTTCAGGATCCAGGCGCTCAGGACAGAGTTCAGACGAAGATCGATCAGCTTGTCAACCAGTCTGGTGGGGACTATGGTGTTGAAAGCTGAACTATAGTCAATGAACAGCAATCTCACATAGCCCCCCTTCTGACTGTCAAGGTGAGATAGTGTGTGCAGTGGGTCCATGTTACTAGGGAGAGAGGCACAGATGTAATCCTTGACCAGCCTTTCAAAGCATTTCATGACCACTGAGGTGAGTGCCACCGGTCTGTAGTCATTAAGTCCTGCTGGAGAGGAGTTTTTTGGTACAGGGATTATAGTGGACATTTTGAAGCAGGCAGGGACCACGGACTCAGCCAGGGATAGATTGAATATGGTTTGTCTGTATCTGTATCAGTATCTGTATCTGTAACTGTATCTGTTCAACCAACAAAATTATTTGGATTTGGACTCATCCCTAGTGTGTGTGTATGTGTGTGTGTATGTTACCAGGACGACAGTGATGGGATGCCTTGGTGCGAAGAGCGGCTGGTTCGTAAAGTCCTCTTCCTCTCCCTCCGCGAGTTCAGAGACACACAACGGAACACACACACACAGCACAATACACACACACAGCGCAACACACACACACAGCGCAATACACACACACAGCGCAACACACACACACAACACACACAGCGCAACACACACACACAGCGCAACACACAAACACAACGCAACACACGCACACAACGCAACACACACACACAGCGCAGCACACGCACGTGCGCACAACGCAATACACAAACTAAGTGCTATACACACACCCAACGCAGGACACTTGGTACACACACACTGAGAAACACAAAGACACAGCACAGCACACACACACAGCGAAAGGCACATACACACGCGCTGCCAAACACACGCAATCAGAAACGAACAAATACTTTGCAAAACACACACACAACACAAAACACACACACAACACAAAACGCACACAAACCCAAAAACACACAAAATACATTACTTCCACAGGACACAGACACACTAGTGAACACACAAACACTGCAACAGACACCAGCGTTGCAAAACACACACACAACACAAAACACACACACACCTACTGTCCAGCTGAGAGTGTTGCGCTCACACACAGCACAACACACACACACAGCCGTGAACACACACACAGCACAACACGCACACACAGCCCTAAACACACACACAGCACAACACACACACACAGTACCACACGCACACACAGCCGTAAACACACACACAGCCCTAAACACACACACATTGCAAATTGCACACTTGCTGCAAAACATCCATACAACACTAAACACACACACACTCCCAATCACTACACACACACCACAGAGGACACACACACCAGCGAGGACACACACACCAGCGAGGACACACACACCAGCGAGGACACACACACACAGAGCAGCATCGTCGGTCCCGTCCAGGATTCTGCGCTCACGTGCAACAACTCCTCGTCTCAACGGTAAGAAGAGTTCATCTGATTATCATTGACCCTTTTAGCCTACAGACAAGCTGAAACTACTAGTGTCTCTCTCTGTCTCTCTCTCTATGTCTATCTTTGTCTGTCTCCCTATGTCTCTCTCTGTCTCTATGTCTGTCTCTATGTCTGTCTCTATGTCTGTCTCTATGTCTCTCTATGTCTGTCTGTCTATCTTTGTCTGTCTCTTTGTCTCTCTATTTTGGTCTCTCTATGTCTCCCTCTGTCTCTATGTCTGTCTCTATGTCTCTCTATGTCTTTCTATGTCTCCCTCTGTCTCTATGTCTGTCTCTGTCTCTCTATGTCTCCCTCTGTCTCTATGTCTCTATGTCTCTCTCTATGTCTCTCTGTCTCTCTATGTCTCCCTCTGTCTCTATGTCTCTCTCTCTGTCTCTCTATGTCTCTCTCTATGTCTCTCTGTCTCTCTATGTCTCCCTCTGTCTCTATGTCTCTCTATCTCTCTATGTCTCTCTGTCTCTCTCTCTCTCTGTCTCTCTCTGTCTCTATCTCTATGTATGTCTCTCTCTGGTGACATTCGTTTATTTACCTCTACTATCAAATCACTCCGCTACATTTCAGTAAATGTGTGTAAAGTTTTCATCTCAGTAGGCAGTGGGGAGAGATTCACCTTGAGACTCAGTTTATGTCTGCCCATGGTTACATTGACACTGACAACATGATGAACATTCAGATGTTGAGTGTTTAAAACCTTATGAATGTGGACAGTCTCTAAAACCAACCAGCAACAATGACCCTAATCTGATCTGACATCAGGGACAGTAGGACAATCTGGATAAAAAATATCATTGCTGCCAATCTATTTATAATCTGGATTAAATTACAACACTGTTGTTAATGTATTTATAATATGAATGAAAGGATAACACTGCTGTCAACCTATTTATAACCTATTTATAATCCTAATTAAAGGATAACACTGCTGTCAACCTATGTATAATCCTGATTAAAGGACAACACTGCTCTCAATCTATTTATAATCTGGATTAAATTATAACACTGCTGTCAATGTATTTATAATCTGAATGAAGGGATAACACTGCTACTGTAAATCTATTCATAATATGGATTAAAGGATAACACTGCTAAATCTATTCATAATATGGATTAAAGGATAACACTACTGTCAATCTATTTATAATATGGATTACAGGATAACACTGCTAAATCTATTTATAATCTATTTATTTATGTATGTCTCACTCTCTCTCTATGTCTCACTCTCTCTATGTCTCTCTCTATGTCTCTACATTAGGGGTGGTGCTAAATAGTGTCGGTCAGCATTTGTCTTCACGGCCACGTCCACCTTGGCGTCGCTATGGCAACTCACACCATGACAATCTGGTCAGCAAGAGGTCAGCTATGTGTCTCATTACGTTTCAGCGTGTGTGTGCGTGTGTGTGTGTGTGTGTGTGTGTGTGTGTGTGTGTGTGTGTGTGTGTGTGTGTGTGTGTGTGTGTGTGTGTGTGTGTGTGTGTGTGTGTGTGTGTGTGTGTGTGTGTGTGTGTGTGTGTGTGTGTGTGTGTGTGTGTGTGTGTGTGTGTGTGTGTGTGTGTGTGTGTGTGAGAGAAGGCACACTGTGCTGTCAGATGCCCAATCTGGCACACACACACACACACACACACACACACACACACACACACACACACACACATAAACACATGTTTCAGTAAAGCCTGCAGGACTATTAGAATAGAATAGAATATAAATACTTTATTCATCCTGAGGGAAATATGGCTTAATTAAGGACCCCTGCCATCCCAACCACAAACTGTTTCATATATTGCCACCCAAGCAAACGTGGTACCACAGCTTCAAGGCCTGAACCAGCTGACTCCAGACCAGCAGACTCAAAGAATCCAGACCAGCAGACTTCAGACCAGCTGACTCCAGACCAGCAGACTCCAGACCAGACTTTTTTTTTATCCACTTTTTCTCCCCATTTTCTATTTTTCTCCCATCCCAATTTCGTATTATCCAATTCTTCCCTCCCCTGTCTTGAACGTTGCTAGACTATGCCTCCCACTGGTCGGCTGTAGTGAGGACAGAAGCCTTGCATCACGTGTCCCCTCCGGTACACGAGGAGGCAGCCTGTCGCATCTTTTCACTGCAGCAGCTCGGACTCTCAGTGGCGAGGAGTAACGCGTGTGAGGCTCACGCTGCCCCCGCTACTTCCTGTTTCCGCCGCACCGGCGTCACCAAACCGACCTATAGGAGTCGCTGTCCACAACGTCCAATCCCCACCCACCGGCTTTCCCACCCTCTAACACTTGCCAATTGTGTTAGTATGAACGACCGGCCAGCCGGTAGCAACGCCGAGAGCTGGGCTCGAACCCAGCGTCTCCTGCGTTAGTGGCGAGCGCCTTGCCCACTGCGCCAATCAGCCGCCCGACTCCAGACCAGACTTGAACACAATACTGACTTGAACACAATACTGACTTGAACACAATACTGACTTGAACACAATACTGACTTGCACACAATACTGACTTGAACACAATACTGACTTGCACACAATACTGACTTGAACACAATACTGACTTGCACACAATACTGACTTGAACACAATACTGACTTGAACACAATACTGACTTGAACACAATACTGACTTGAACACAATACTGACTTGACCACAATACTGACTTGCACACAATACTGACTTGAACACAATACTGACTTGCACACAATACACTTATACTGTAATTGATTTTGTTATTGATATGCTGCTATTTTAAATGGTTGTGCAATCTGTTAAATTACTGGAAAATCCACATTTCTGTCAAGAATTACGTTTTTAACACTTTGAATGCCATCCACGAGTTTTCTCGTGTTTACCCCCGCGGGTTGAATGCCCACTCACGAGAATATTCATTTTTATTTTTTTATTTTTTTTATTAGCGATCTGAAATCATATTGCATCAAGCGAGTCAATCGTTGGAGATCCAGGCACCCCCGGTGCTCAGATGTGAAAAAAGCGCCCCAGATGGTAAATCTCCCTTTTGGATTGGACTCAATGAAAATGAATGGGGGAAAAAAAACCCGCACTCCACATTTTACTTCTCACTCATGTAACCGGGGTCTACCAGAGTTCACTCTGGAGCCTCCGAGCCACGGGGAATATGTGTTTTACTGTATACACGATGGATCAATCAAATGAGCGATTTTTTCGAATGGCGATCGGGAATTGGAATAAACCATTTGGATACCATCTGATCTCAGGTAAGGAATCTATGTTATCAGTATTAGGATCATCAGACTCGTTTTCACAGAGATATAAGCTTTTATGTGATTATGGTGATAGGCTGTTTGACTCTGCTCGCGGTCAGGAAATAGGAGAATCGATTTTCAACTGGCGGCACGAGCGTGCATGCGTACACATAAATTATACTATCGATCATCTAGCGTTTATTTTAAAACGATTCATAAATAGGCCGAAAAATGACAACGTTCTAGAATATTCCAGTAAAAGGCGATTATCATAGAATGTGTTGTTTTTTCCGTGAAAACAAGTGATTTTCAAAATGCTAGAAAACGGAAATGAAGCGATAAAAAAACAATCTGCCATGACAATGTTGACTGGAAAATTAGTCTTTGATAAGCGACGGGCAGATTAGACACATAGCCATAATTTAAAACATAGATTAGGCGATATTAACGTTAACATTGGAGTGGATGTGGGCATTCAAGGGGGTAAAAAGGAAAACACGGCTGGCTCCCAAAGTGTTAAAGGGAAAGAAACCTCCATCTACAAGAAATGTCCATGTATGTGTGCGCACGTGCGTACGTGTGTGTGTGTATGCGCGTGCGCACGCGCATGTGTGTGCGCACACGGGTGTGTGTGTGTGTGTGTGTGTGCATGCACGCGGGTGTGTGTGTGCGCGTGCAGGCCGAGGCTCCAGGCTCAGAGGAAGTTTGCTCAGTCTCCACCCAACACTCCAGGCCCCTCCCATTTGATGACACCATCATCATATAACCACACCTCCAACCACAGTGCGGCCACGCCCACCTGTCTGACCAGACGCACACCCAAGACTGAAGACTTCCTATCATTCCTCTGTTTAAGAGGTGACACACACACAGTCATACACACACACTCCCACACACACATTTGTTTACGTGAAATATGGGGACATTACATAGACTTACATGCATTCTGTAACTAACCTTAACCCTAACCATCACTCACTCATACACATAATCACACAAACACCGGCATCATCGCATTATCATCATCATCATCATCATCATCAGCATCATCATTATCATCATCATTATCATCATCATCTTCATCAGCGTCTTCATCATTATTATCATCATCATTATCATCAGCATTAGCATTATCATCATCATCATCATTACCATTATCATCATCATTATTGTTACAAAGGATCAGATTAAACCGAATATATATATTTATTTATTGATATATATTGCATAGTATTTGTATATCGTTTGATATCCCTTGTATATTCCTTGTACATATACACGGAATATCCCTTTAGTCCAGCCCATAATATTTCATTCTCCTATTGGACAGTGGTCCACCGGCGCCAGGGACCGGCCTCCGGAGCCAAGTTCAAAGTCACCGACACGACATGTCTGTACTTGCCCGGCCTTGCCCAGGGATACGGCGACAGAAATGAGAGTGGCACTATTTGTTCACCGTGCGTATAAATACGGAGCAGGTGAATGTAGAAGCCCCCCTTAGCCCCTTACCTCCGTACCCTTCGCATTTAGTATGTTACCGATAAGTTGAAGCCTCACCCACGATACAACGTGCGGTGAAGTATGGCCTGTTTGGCCTCAGAATAGAGCATCGAGACAGCGTGCGAATTAGTAACTGAATTGTCAGAGTTTGGCGCTATACCGTCGAGTGCGACATATTTCTATTGAGTCTTTAATAGTCTATTTGTGTATAGTGTATCGTGCGGTTAGAATTCTATAGTGGCCAGCATCTCCAACGCTTTCTCGTATTAGCTAGAGTTCTTATCCAGGCTGGGCCGACCGCATGGCGCTTTCACCCGAGGAGACCTAGGCGAGAACCGTATGGACATGTACACTGGATTAATCTACCCGACGACTACATAGCCCTTTGCGGCTGGAATATATTTGCTTTGGTCCTATGATTTATGGAGCGGATAATCGCAGACGCCTGCACGTGTTGGATTTACCCCGAGAGGAGTCAAGTCGAGTCGGCGCTCAGAGAGCCTGAGGCCGCCTAGCTTTCTTCACTGTAGAGCTACAGTCTACAAGAGAACCAAGCTGTATTCGTCTGTGGATCAAGAGACTACTGCACCGGCTTCTGTACCTGAAGTCTCCCTAGTCATCGTTGACCAGACGTCCTACTACCGACAGATCTTCTACCCCCTTGCTGGCTTACAACCAGTGGGAACCCCTTCCAGTATCTCCGCTATTACTAGTGTACCATAGATATAATTCCCTAAGATTCAGGTTGTATAATTACCTCCTGCGTAACCAGAGAATGGACATTCGTTATTGATTTGCCTACGCATACTCCTTTGCCTTACAAGTGCATTCAAAGAATAATGTAAAGTATCCTATGTACCTTTTGCTCCATTAAATACTTGATTAATACCTTTGACTGGAACCGATTTCATTGTGGGAAGTGTTCATCATATTCATATATCGTGTACTGTATGGCCAGTAATTAAAGTACATAAAGCGGTAGTGGTTTAATGATACCATACTTATCAATACAGTCAGGGAATTGTACCCCTCAGTTACAATTATCATCATCATTATCATCATCATCATTATCATCACCATCACCATAGGGCTGGGCGATATGGAAAAAAATCATATCGCGATAACGATATGATAATTTTATTTTATTTCTCGATATCGATAATTATCGAATTGTTATAAGTATAATTTTTTTTTTTTTTTTTTTTTTTAACAACATATGTATGTTTATTTTGCAGCAATTCTTTGTCATTGCCGCCATCTTTAGTGTTACATCCCCTCACACTCCAGTTCTCAGGCTGCAGCTGGTTTAAAAGCTAAAGTAAACCGGCTTCTCTGCTGGCTGTGGCTCCAGAGGAGTTGAACAGTTCTGGCTCTGCTAGTTTATTTTCGATCTTTTGGCGCTTTTTTGGTGGACAAACCACCGCACATGTGCACTGTGACTCGTGACTGGAGTCTAGTTCTGCTAGCACACATAGCCTACTGTGTACAGACGGTTTCAAAATGTATTTTAAATTAGAAAGCAAACAAAATAAATGGACAAGAGAAAAAGAAATCTGAATTTGGTCAGTATTGTCATTTGGACAAGCAAAGCCATTACTTTAAGTTGCAGGCAAGAAAGACAAGTCTGTCCACTGTCTCTGGTTTTAAAACTGCCCTGTTGCAGGTAAAAAAAAAAAAAAAAAACGATTTTTCGATTTTTTTTTTATTTCGATATTCGATATCGATTATTAAAATATATCGCGATATTTATCGTTATATCGCCCAGCCCTACATCACCATCATCATTATCATCATCTTCGTCAGCATTTTCATCATCATCATTATCATCGTTAGAGTAGCTTACAAATATGGCTCAAGATTATATAATTATATGGTGAATTCTGTCATATTAATCATCATCATTATCACCATCAGCATCATTATTAATATTACCTATACTCTGTAAATAGTTTATCAAATGAAAGGATTCTGTTCCTTCCCCAGGCTCGGTGGCGTTGCCTAGCAACATGGCTTTCCTGAGGAGTGGTCGTAAGGAGGGGCCAGCTGTCACCAAGAAATCCACTTCTTGTTTTTCCACCAATCACAGGAGAGCAGCTAAAAGGAAGAACACAAACTTAGCCAATGGATGGACAGGTACTCTGACAGCTGACTAGACTATATACTCCACTACAGACCAAGTTGAACTCACCATATCAATCAATTGATCAGTCAATCAATCAATGAGCAATCAGTTAGTCAGTCAGTCAGTCAGTAAGCCAGTCAGTCAGTCTGTCTTGTGGTGCGTTCAACTGGTACTATAGTTTACCATCAGGAAGTCGCCATGAATACAAACTGGGGGAAACTTGAACTAATAACTGAGTTTAAGAGTTGTGACACATCACCGACCTTTCATGTTTTGTGGTGCAAACATACTTTATTATAAACATGGAGCATCACAGTGGTTTCAGCTGCACGCCTCTCCTCCCTGCTGTCTGTCTGTCCTATAGTCCAGCAGAGGTCCAGATCCCGGCCTCTTGGAGGGAGAGCAGCGGTTCCTCTGTCCCGCCGACCTGGCTCTGTCGCTGGATTGGCTGTCAGAGAGCGACCCCCTCTCTCCACCACCCCCAGGGAAGAGAGGATGAGAGACAGAGAGAGGAGGGAGGAAGATGAGAGGATGAAGGATAGAGAGAAACAGGAGAGGAGGGAGGGAGGAGAGAGGAGTCTACGCCCTCGTCGGCGCCCCCTACAGGTGAGGAAATCAAATCACACCTCACGGCAGTGATCCCAGCTACTCTTAAACATGTCGCTGCTCAGCCAATCACAGGAAGCGAGAGAGAAGGCTTAATAGGGACAACTGTTCTACAATTTTACAACTCGACAATTTTGACAACTGTTTAACATAAATTAAAGTGTTGCTCGACGTTTATCATTTCTGTTTTGGAGAAGGTTTCTGCTAACAAAGCACACCAAGGTCCCGATTGTTTCTATTTATCTACTCTGCCAATGTTTCCTCTGTCTCCTCCATGTATAAACATGTTAGCTACAGATAAAACCTTTCCTCTGTCCTCCATGTATAAACATGTTAGCTACAGATAAAACCTTTCCTCTGTCCTCCATGTATAAACATGTTAGCTACAGATAAAACCTTTCCTCTGTCTCCTCCATGTATAAACACGTTAACTACAGATGAAACATTTCCTCTGTCCTCCATGTATAAACATGTTAGCTACAGATAAAACCTTTCCTCTGTCTCCTCCATGTATAAACATGTTAGCTACAGATAAAACATTTCCTCTGTCCATGTATAAATATGTTAGCTACAGATAAAACATTTCCTCTGTCTCCTCCATGTATAAACACGTTAGCTACAGATAAAACATTTCCTCTGTCCTAAATGTATAAACATGTTAGCTACAGATAAAACCATTTCTCTGTCTCCTCCATGTATAAACATGTTAGCTACAGATAAAACCTTTCCTCTGTCCTCCATGTATAAACATGTTAGCTACAGATAAAACCATTTCTCTGTCTCCTCCATGTATAAACATGTTAGCTACAGATAAAACCATTTCTCTGTCTCCTCCATGTATAAACATGTTAGCTACAGATAAAACCATTTATCTGTCTCCTCCATGTATAAACATGTTAGCTACAGATAAAACCTTTCCTCTGTCCTCCATGTATAAACATGTTAGCTACAGATAAAACATTTCCTCTGTCCTCCATGTATAAACACGTTAGCTACAGATAAAACCTTTCCTCTGTCCTTCATGTATAAACATGTTAGCTACAGATAACACCTTTCCTCTGTCCTCCATGTATAAACATGTTAGCTACAGATAACACCTTTCCTCTGTCCTCTATGTATAAACATGTTAGCTACAAATAAAACCGTTCCACTGTCCTCCATGTATAAACATGTTAGCTACAGATAAAACATTTCCTCTGTCTCCTGCATGTATAAACATGTTAGCTACAGATAACACCTTTCCTCTGTCCTCTATGTATAAACATGTTAGCTACAAATAAAACCGTTCCACTGTCCTCCATGTATAAACATGTTAGCTACAGATAAAACATTTCCTCTGTCTCCTCCATCTATAAATATGTTAACTCTTTCAGTGCCACTCACGAGATTTCTCATGTTTTTTTATAGGTGGTTGCTAGCCACTCACGAGATTTCTCGGATTTTTTTTTTTTTTTTTTTTGCGATCTGAAAAATTATTGCATCACCCGAGCCTACCCGAGTATAGCCGAGGGGCGCCGACGATCACTGTGGAAAAAAGCGCCCCCTGTCGTCTCCCAGATGACATAAGTGATTTTGGAATGGACTCAATGAAAATGAATGGGGAAAAAAATCCGGTACTCCACATTTTCCAGTTCACTGATCCAGCCGGGGTTACCAGAGTTCATTCTGGAGCCTCAGATCCCCGCGGATCATAGAGATCTACTGTGTCGCGTTGGATCCATACACGTATCGATTTTTTCGAATGGTGATCAGGAATTGGAATATACCAGTTGGATACCATCTGATGTCAGGTAAGGACTCTATGTTATCAGTGGTAGGATAATCGGAGTAAGTTTGATGAAGTTATAAGCTGTTTTGTGAAATGTCTTCTTTCGGTTTCACTGTAAAACTCCGTGAGGTAATCAACGGAGCGATTATCAGTGCGCGGCCGTAATGTGCTTGCGTGCACGTATAATATTGATCATCTAGCGTTTATTTGAAAACGATTCATAAAAAGGCAGACGAATATCAACGTTGTGGAATATTCCACTAAAAGACGATTTTCATAGAATGCTCCAGAATGAGCTGTTTTTTATATCAAAACGGGGGCTTTTCTAACTGCTCTGAAATGGAAACGACGCGATAAAAAAACAATCTGTCTTCACAGCACTGACTGGAAAATAGTCTTTGATAATGCGATGGGCAGATTAGACACATAGCCATAATTTAAAACATAGATTAGGCGATATTAACGTTAACATTGGCGCCGATGGTGGCATTCAAGCGGTAAAACGGAAAACCAGGCGTGGCACTGAAAGAGTTAATAGCTACAGATAAAACCTTTCCTCTGTCCTCCATGTATACACATGTTAGCTTCAGATAAAACCTTTCCTCTGTCCTCCATGTATAAACATGTTAGCTACAGATAAAACATTTCATCTGTCTCCTTCATGTATAAACATGTTAGCTACAGATAAAACATTTCATCTGTCTCCTTCATGTATAAACATGTTAGCTACAGATAAAACATTTCATCTGTCTCCTTCATGTATAAACATGTTGAGCGACACTTTGTTCTGTCATTTCTATCGAGCGGCACTTTGTTTTAGCATTAAGTTGTGTCAACATGGATATGCTTGTGGTTTTAGCTGTACAGTAGCTAACATTAAGTTATGTCAACATGGATATATGCTTGTTGGTTTAGCTGTAGCTAACATTAAGTTGTGCCAACATGGATATATGCTTGTGGCTTTAGCTGTAGCTAACATTAAGTTGTGTCAACATGGATATATGCTTGTGGGTTTAGCTGTAGCTAACATTAAGTTGTGTCAACATGGATATATGCTTGTGGGTTTAGCTGTAGCTAACATTAAGTTGTGTCAACATGGATATATGCTTGTGGTTTTAGCTGTAGCTAACATTAAGTTGTGTCAACATGGATATATGCTTTGGGTTTAGCTGTAGCTAACATTAAGTTATGTCAACATGGATATATGCTTGTGGTTTTAGCTGTAGCTAACATTAAGTTGTGTCAACATGGATATTATGCTTGTGGGTTTAGCTGTAACGTTAACTAACATTACGTTCTGTCAACATGGAGGGAACACAGCTAATAAGCAGCCAGCTTGGTGTGTAGTTGCCATGGATATGACATTGCATGGCACCTTCCTTTCTGTCGAACAATGGTTATAAAATGTAAATAAGCTAAACCCTAACCATACAGTGATCCGGCCAGGGGGCGCTGTAACAAGCAGTTTTAAAGTCTTTGTCAATAACTCCCGAACCACATGGCCTACAATCACAATATGTGGGTCAAGCTGAATATATGATACTTGATAGTGTTTGACATGTTTTCAGTTTTATCAAAACATATTATTTTGGGGGGGCAGGTGGCGCACGGAGATTACGTTCGTCACCAACACCGGGAGACACTAGGATTCGCCTGTTCGAATCCAGCTCCCGGCGTTGCTATCAGCTTGGCTGGCCCCTCGCACTGATACAATTGGCCGTATCAGAGGGTGGGAAAGCTGAAGGGTGGGTCCTGGGCGTTGTGGACAGCGACCCCTACAGTTCGGTCGGGGCGCCTGCTCAGCGAGGGTTGGATCTGAGGAGAGATAGTGTGGCCTCCCACACGCTACACTCTCCCCGGTGAGAACCTGCGCGGCCAGGTTGGCCTGCCCCAGGCTGCACATGCGTCGGAGGAAAGCATGTGACAGTCTCCGGTCTCCCGGACCAACAGTAGGGGAAAGTACGCAACAACCAGGAAGGGTGGGATGGGAGAGAAATCGGGAAAAAGGAGGGGAAGAAAGATAATATACAAAAAAAAAAAAAAAACATATTATTTTCACCTTCTACAAAGTTGATGAATTTTTTACCAAAATGATCACCAAATGTAGACACAATACATTTCAACTGCCTACATCGTGGTTATTCTACTAATCATTTGGCTGTAATACATGGACATGCACACAAGCACAATTTCCAAACACTTCATGGTAGAGCAACCAAATCTAAGGTACACATTTGTGAGTGACCCCAAAGTGTAGCAGGTCACATTTGGTTTGTTGCGTATTGTTTAATTTGGACCTGAACTGATTCTGCAAGCAGCTGTGAAGGTTAGAACCTGGTCTAAACATTCTCAGTTTCCTCAGCAGTTGTCATGGTTACTATGTTTGTGTTGCAGGTTGCCATGGCAACTTCTCTCTCTGGACTACCGACCTCCTGTCCCAGAAAAACCCCAACCCCAAAGCCGAGACCAACCAAACGCAGCAACCAACCAGCCAAACCCCACCCCCGTCCTGGCAATAACCATCGACCACCAAGAAAAAGCCATTCCCATAGCAACCACCTCCATCGCCATAATAACCGCCAACTTTGCCTGTCTGGTAACAAACACATACCTAGCAACCCTAGAACCTCCTCTGGTCGCCATAGCAACTCTAGAATAGTCTATAGTCGTCACAGCATCCCCAAAACCACCTCAGGGAGCATTTCCATCAAATCTCAAGCTCAAACCACATTGGCTAACAAAACACCAGCTCGAAGCCCATTGGCTAACAAAACACCAGCTCAAAGTCCATCAGCTAACAAAATGCAGGCTCCAAGCATGTTGGCTAGCAGATCAGCTATCAGGCAGCTGAATGGACAGCCAGGGGTCCTGAGGCAGTCCAGGAGGGGAAGGGGCCTCCCACCAGATGCAAGCTCCACCCCCTCTGGACAAGAGCGCTACCAAAAAAATACGAATAGTAGCTCTGCCCTTCTAGACAACTGCCACTCCCCTCTAGACAACACTAACCCCACCCCTCTAGACAACACTAACCCTACCCCTCTGGATAATACTTGCCACGCCCCTCTGCATAATACTAGCCACACCCCTCTAGACAACACAAGCTTCCCCCTTCTGCATAATACTAGCCCTGCCCCACTGGACAATACTAGCTTTATCCCTCTGGATAACACTAGGTCCACCCCTCCAGACAACACTAGCTCTGCCCCTCTAGACAACACTAGCTCTGCCCTTCTGGACAACACTAGCTCCGCCCCTCCAGACAACACTAGCACCGCCCTTCTGGACAACACTAGCTCCTCCCCTCTAGACAACACTATCTCCACTCCTCTTGATAACAGTAGCTCCGCCCCTCTGGACAACAATGTGAATGGTCACTGTGGGATGCTGCAATGTCATACCGGTGAGATGATTGATGAGGTCATACAGGACAAGCTTGGCCATGATAGTGAGGTCAGCCAGGAGAGGGGCAGCCATATTGATGAGGTCATAATATCCAGATCTGTGAGGGAGCGAAAACTCCAGAGAACTGAACCTACTGCTGGTGCTACTATTACCAGGGCAACTGTTGCTAAGACTACAGTTACCAGGGCTGCTGTTACCAGGGCAACTGTTGCTGGGACTACAGTTACCAGGGCTGCTGTTACCAGGGCAACTGTTGCTAGGACTACAGTTACCAGAGCTTCTGTTACTAGGGCAACTGTTGCTAGGACTACAGTTACCAGAGCTACTGCTACCAGGGCTGCTGCTGACTCAGCTACAGCCCAGCACACTAACCAGAGTACTACTGAGAACATGAGCCAAGCCTCCCAGGATACTGCCAAGGACACTTCCAAGGGCACTAATAAGAACACTAACCAAGCCTCCCAGGACACTGCCAAGGACACTTCCAAGGGCACTAATAAGAACACTAGCAAGGATACTACACCACCAGCCAACAGCTTCAAGGGCCCTACGAAGGACACTAGCCAGACCAAGCCTACTACCTCAACCACTAAAACCAGGAGCAGCCCGAGGACACTACTAAGGCGCTAGCAGGGCCGGCCCTGTCTGGGCCACATGGCTTTATGTCTATGTATATGTACTGTATATGTACATCTACTGCAGGGTGTAACGGTACACGTATTCCTACCAAACCCTTCGGTATAGGACTTTCGGTCCGGTGCATGTGTGAATTAATGGTCTGGTGAATTAACCATGCATGTTGGTGCTGATGACATAACTTTAGCAAAGAGACGGATGTTGGAGCAATGAAAGATCAGAGCCATGATTACACCTGTACCCTCCAAGATGGACAGCAACAGTACAATCATCTGAAAGATCAGAGCCATGATTACACCTGTACCCTCCAAGATAGACAGCAACAGTACAATCATGGGATGTTGATGGTTCTGTGGCTGTGTGTGGAGGTGGACATACTGTAGCACACTAGACGAAAACGAGGAAGCTCATATTTTCCTGATCTAAAATTGAAAGCAGGGAGGTGTTTTGTCTGTAAACCAGAGCAGCTTCATCAAATCCACCTGCCTCGATTCTTTGAGCAACACATGGATCAGTTCCCCAGTAGATCTGTCGTAGTTGATGACACTGCTGATTAATACTGTGACAGAGACACAAGACTTTGATTGTAACAGGCTAGTAGAGACCTTTCGTCCATGACTGACGACTACTGGGCAGCTTCGACTGTTAGCATAGCCATGCATCTACTGTGCTGAGTCATTTAGGCCACCTTGTGGCCACAGATGTCTGATGCACTTAGGCATAATGTGACATTTACATTTACAGTATACCTGGTCATTAAGGTGATGCTTTTATTTCTAGAAGTCCTCTAGTCTAGATAATTAAAAACATTAAATCTGAATCCCCAAAATTTCAAACGAAAGATTCAATCAGTCTCTCCTACTAATTCAGATTAGCAGCCCATTTAAACAGCCTCCCCTATTAATTCAGATGAGCAACACATTGAAACAGCCTCTCCTATTAATTCAGATTAGCAGCCCATTTAAACAGCCTCTCCTATTAATTCAGATTAGCAGCACATTTTACCTTTAGCATTCTTCTTTCTGCTGTACTGAACACTGACTTCCAAACTGAGGTACGTACCAAACCGTGAATTTTGTGTGCCGTTACACCCCTAGTGTACTGTATATTTATATATGTACATGTACTGTATATTTATATGTATATGTACATTTACTGTGTATTATATTTGTTAGGGCCTCATCTCAGTCAATTAGTCGACTTATTTGTGATTGTGGTTTTAGTCAACTAAGATGTTTTCAGTTGATTTCTAGTTTTAAAGGGGCAGGAGTGTATACTGTATACATGAGGACTGTATAGACTCAACTGCATACAAATAACGTGGAATAAGCAAGAGAAAACATGTATTTATGTGCTTTAGAGTCATTTCATCCATAAAATAAGCCAGACATCACTGGCTCTCTGAGGTCTTAGCAGGCTCTCTGACATCTTAACAGGCTCTGTGAGGTCTTAGCAGGGTCAGTTCTAAACGTCATTCCCATCCCTGATACTAATGTGATAAACAATAAATCATCATGATAAATCAGTCTGCTGTATGTACTTCAGTTCATGACACATACAACCATTTCCACCACATATCGTTCCAGTTTGTCAGCTTGATATGACATTAGCTTAGCATTGTACATGGCTAGCTTGCCAAGATGGCGCTAGTTAGCTAACTATTAACTTCTCTATCAAAACAGTCTTTTTGTATCTTTAAACACTGGAGACTTGAGTGTACGTATGACGACAGATTCACATCAGCATTTTGAAATGTAAATATGAACTTTATATTATGTTATTTGATTATGTTAGTTGTTCAACCCGAAAGTAGGATTGGAACAGCCACACCAGACAACTTGAGGAATTTGTGCCAGCCATCTCTAAAGCACGTAATACAATGGTATTTCTGTTTACCGTGTTAAAGCTTATTCCACGTTAGTTGTATGAAGTTGAGTGTACATGGTCCTTATTCCAAACAATTGAAAATATTACACATAGCCCCTTTAATGATTTAAATATTGGAATTAGTATTGGATAATAATTTATTTTTAAAGTTTCGGCCAAGCAATTTGATTGGTCAAATAGGCGTTCCAGCTGTACTAATACTTTAAATAATTCCAGGGCTAGGCATGCTTTGAAGGATAATGCCGATGTAATTACATTTAGATTTTATTGTCAACATAGTCTTTGAAAACCTACCATGCATTTCTTCTACTTACATATGTTGTGATGAACACGAGGAACTACTTTATGAAGTGACAGTGATTACTCCTCCTGAAGTAGTTCCGGTTCAGGCAGACTTGAAGCGAGATCTCGCTGTCACGTCATGAGGTCATTCCAGGACAAAGTAGAATGCCTGCGTTCATGACAGTGATGAATTATACAGTACGACTCTGTGACTTGTTTTAACATGATGAATTATACAGACCAAAACAAACAGTACTGTAACTTGTTTTAACACGATGAATTATACAGACCACAACTAACAGTACGACTCTGTGACTTGTTTTAACATGATGAATTATACTGACCACAACAAACAGTACGACTCTGTGACTTGTTTTAACATGATGAATTATACTGACCACAACTAACAGTACGACTCTGTGACTTGTTTTAACATGATGAATTATACTGACCACAACAAACAGTACGACTCTGTGACTTGTTTTAACATGATGAATTATACTGACCACAACAAACAGTATGACTCTGTGACTTGTTTTAACATGATGAATTATACTGACCACAACAAACAGTACGGCTCTGTGACTTATTTTAACTCTTAACAGGCACCCAGAAAAGTGGAAATCTTTTACTTGAACTTGAGGACTGCATACTTTCTTTGCAAAGCTTAGCTTTATACTTTATACTTATAGAACATGCATGAGCCTAGTCTCTTGTGAAAGATAACATTCTGAAGTTACTAATGCAAAAAAGGGAAATCACTTTTAGTGCTAATGAAATAGAGTAACAGGTCTGAACTTGAGTTGAACTTGAACTTGTGTACCCAAATTTTTCTGTAGTGGTTGCAAGATTCCATATTCCAATATTCCAGCATAGAGGTATACATTGGAAAACACTGCGGTGCCATAGCCTGAAGTCTTATGTAGTACAGGTCCAAATTTGATAAAAATCCATTCAGAAATGGGTCTTTGAGAAGAAGCTCTCCAAAATCCATTTCCTCATCCACCGCAGTTTGTCCTGAAGTCTGATTGACTTCTGGTTTTCGCTCATCAACTTTCACCTAGATCCCTTATTCGCAACCCCCCACCTGCGGTATCGTTGGAAAGGTACACTCATTGGCTACAACGCTGAACAATCATTTTCGCGATCAGCGGATGATTGGCAGTTCTGGAGCGTCTCGAGTCCGGGGTGCGTGCAGCGCGTAAAAAGACACTTGCCTGACATATCGTCATGTAACTCAAGAACTGAGGCACGGATTTGGTCGAGTGAGGTGGCGTTCGAACGGCAACAAATATATGTTTCCAACGGTAATTTATATGTTCGGCGAAAAATGCAGCCCGAGCCGCTAGACGCTCGCAAAATTCTGTGACTTTCGTGCTTTCCGCACATGGGCACGTCGGGATGTATACGTTCCGGTGCATGTTATGTGGTTAACATGATGAATTATACTGACCAGAACAAACAGTACGACTCTGTGACTTGTTTTAACATGATGAATTATACAGACCAAAACTAACATTACTGTGACTTGTTTTAACATGATGAATTATACAGACCAGAACAAACAGTACTGTGACTTGTTTTAACATGATGAATTATACAGACCAAAACTAACAGTACTGTGACTTGTTTTAACATGATGAATTATACAGACCAAAACTAACAGTACTGTGACTTGTTTTAACATGATGAATTATACAGACCAAAACTAACAGTACTGTGACTTGTTTTAACATGATGAATTATACAGACCAAAACTAACAGTACTGTGACTTGTTTTAACATGATGAATTATACTGACCAAAACTAACAGTACTGTGACTTGTTTTAACATGATGAATTATACCGACCAAAACTAACAGTACTGTGACTTGTTTTAACATGATGAATTATACCGACCAAAACTAACAGTACTGTGACTTGTTTTAACATGATGAATTATACCGACCAAAACTAACAGTACTGTCTACTGTGACTTGTTTTAACATGATGAATTATACTGACCAAAACAAACACTGTGACTTGTTGCAATCGTTTTTGGACAACAATTGAGTTCTGTGACTTCTGGATACAAGCTATAATCTGGTGTTGGCTGGATGGACCAGACTTGTACGTAGAAGAAATGCATTGTAAGTTTTGGTCTTTTCGTTGGCTATGCTATTAGCCAATATGAACTCAATCAAATGATACCAGCCGTACCCTTAAAGGGGACATGCATTGCTATTCCTAGCACTATTTGGGCAACTTTACACAATTCCTGTGAGTCTATTGAACACATCTGTAAGCTTTTATTCCAAAAAATTCATTGTTTTATATTTCTAATCAAGTACTCAAAAGCCAAATCTTTCTCACTTTGGATTTCAGGCTGTGTTGGCCTGGCTCCGCCCATAAGCACTTTGAGTGACAGTCATCCACACAGTCTGCGACTGGCACAGAGAGAGATAGAGATAGAGATAGAGAGAGACTGAGGGCGATACTAATTAATTTTGCCACGGGGGGGCATAATCCCACGGGACAATGCATTGGTAACTTGTTTCAAATGACAATATATACCCCTGTGATTATTATTGTACGGATCGGAATACGGGCGTGCGCGTGGGAGCATGAGCAAAGATATTACAGTGATATGCTGGTGCTCGACTGCGAGGGAGAGAGAGAGAGGGACACACAGAGGCACGGAGCACTGTGTAAACAAACGCTGCGTCCGTGCCTGTGTAAACAAACGCTGCGTGTGTGAGAGAAGACAGGTCCCCTTCTCTATCTCTCCCTCTCTATCTCTCTCCGTCGCAGTCGAGCACTTTCTCGTTTGAGGAAGTGAAGATTTCCACTCGCTCTGCTGTCGCTGTCAACCATAGAGGGGCCGTTAGTTATGCAAATCAGTGCTATATTAACGTCAGCAAAACGGTCAAATCAGAACAGTTTAGTTGAGTGAGGGAGGATCTCGTGAACTCGAGACTAGACTGATGAATCAATATGGTAATTAGAGACACAGACCCATTGATACTAACCCATATTACTATAAAACCATGCTAAACACAGAAAAAAGCCATTTATAATGCATGTCCCCTTTAAATAAAAACAACCAAATCACTGGTTTGATACAAATCTGTTCCACGCCCATCTGCCAGCGGCGCGAGCAAGCCACGGTAAGATTCAGCGTTATTTTCTAACGTTTTCTATACTAACTGATCTGATGAACATATGACCCACTCTGGATGAATCATCTAACGCTGCCCACTGAATTATAAACGATCCCCCGCCCATCCGGTCAACATCAGATGATGCGTAGAAACTTCTAGAAGTACGTGCAGTAGAATTTTTTTATCTCGCACAGATTCCTACCAAACTGTATTTGATCATCAATATAATGCATTTGGGGCTATAAATCACGTTCTGAAGAAAGCTGCAGAAAACGATAAAAACATACTTATACTTTAGACCATATTTTAGTATGAATATGTGAATGAAAAAGTTTAACGTTGCTACACCCTGAACAATACATATAGGACATTGAATGGGCCATAATAATGGCAGTTTAGCAATAGAATTTAAAAAGTTATAGCCCTGCAAAGAAGGGGAACTTCTCCATAGACAAATAGAGCTGGCGAGGGATGGTAAATTATGAATTTAACCCATGGCGATTAAAGTGTTAATACAGACCTAATCTAGACGGTTTAAGATTACTGTCTAACCTTAATACAGCCCTAATCTAGATGGTTTAAGATTACTGTCTAACCTTAATACAGCCCTAATCTAGATGGTTTAAGATTACTGTCTAACCTTAATACAGCCCTAATCTAGACGGTTTAAGATTACTGTCTAACCTTAATACAGACCTAATCTGGACGGGTTAAGACTACTGTCTAACCTTAATACAGACCTAATATAGGGGGGTTAAGATTACTGTCTAACCTTAATACAGCCCTAATCTGGACGGGTTAAGATTACTGTCTAACCTTAATACAGCCCTAATCTAGACGTGTTAAGATTACTGTCTAACCTTAATACAGCCCTAATCTAGACGGTTTAAGATTACTGTCTAACCTTAATACAGCCCTAATCTAGATGGTTTAAGATTACTGTCTAACCTTAATACAGCCCTAATCTAGATGGTTTAAGATTACTGTCTAACCTTAATACAGCCCTAATCTAGATGGTTTAAGATTACTGTCTAACCTTAATACAGCCCTAATCTAGACGTGTTAAGATTACTGTCTAACCTTAATACAGCCCTAATCTAGACGGTTTAAGATTACTGTCTAACCTTAATACAGCCCTAATCTGGATGGGTTAAGGTCACTGTCTAACCCTAATCTGGGTGTTTAATGTTCAGGTAGAGGACAGATGCAGCTGGTTTGCACAACAGACCCTCTGGTTCCTCCTTCCTTGGAGCAGGTTATTACATATACATGTGGGTTTGATGCCTTGCTCAGGGGCACTTCAGCAGTCGTTATTCAGGCTCTGTAAATACTTTTAAATGGCGACAACTAATTTTCTTTTTACCGCTGTGGCCCAGATCTGTTTGTGTTTACCTGTTGGTGTTTACCTGCTGAGTTGAGATCTGGTGAGTGATGTCAGTGGTTGATCACGTGACACTCACGCCCACTCGCACAGTAGTAAAATATGGTCTAGGTTGGAAATACCCAGAAAGATCCTTTGATGATGATGGTGATGGTGATGATGGAGCCTTCCAAGTATCGTTTTAGGGTTTATTCCTTATTCTTTATAAGACCTGCCACGGTGCTGTACTACTGTCTTCAGGCTGTTTCTATACTAATGTTAAGTCTTGTTCTTTATCTCTTTGGACCCAGATTGTTTCTGCCTGTTTAAACAGGCTGTCAAGGTGCTACTAAACATCATTCCATTACAGCCCTGCTTTCTCCAGATAACGGCCAGTTCCTCTGGCTGTTCATTCAGCACGTGCACAGATAGGGTCCAAGGGTGGCTTGAGCCCCTGCCCTTTTGCCCTCAAATTCAAAAAGTGCCCTCTTTTGGCTGGTGTTAATTGTATTACATTTCTTCTTTATTTTTTATTGAAACTATCAAATATTAAACAGGGAAATGTATAGTTGTATCCATGATATAAAAAAAATATGCACGCTAACTTAAGGTTATCCTATAACCCTAGTTATACTGAATACTGGCTGAACGTCTCGCTCTGCCTTCTGAGATATCATTATCTCCAGCACCTACTGTGCCACGGAAACCAAAACACATGCACCCACTTGCACGTGACCACACCACTCCCCTGCGTGCCCCTACAACAGGCAGGAAGTGGTCACGCCCTCACCCTTCCAAGTTCGAATTCCATACGCGGAAAACATCCAAGGGACCTCAGGGTGCTGAAGAGCGAGACGCTCAGCCAGTATTCATATAACTAGGGTTATAGGATAACCTTAAGTTATATTTCATTACTGGCATCGCATCTCGCTCTGCCTTCTGAGATAAAGGGCAGAGCGGACGCGTGGCCACGACAAATGCACCCCCTGAGGGCCCGTAAGCCCCAGCCAGGGAGGAGGGGAGTCCCGTCCACCCGCCCGTCCTAACAAAGGGGGGGAGGCAGTCAACTACAACCAAAGTGCGAAAAAAGGGGAACCAGGCACCCCTGAACGCACAGCGCAAGCGGGACCACATGTGACACAGCACTCCGTGGCCCACACCCACACACTCCTGCTAGCCCACCTGATGGCGGGATGCAGGAGAGGTCCCGGACCTCAGGACTGCCTGGGAGACAGAACCCCCAGTCATGTCCATGAGGTAAAAAACCTAACGAAAAAACTCGGGGAGGACCAGGAGGCCGCAGCACAGATGTCCTCCACCGAGGCCCCCCCCCCCACAGGGCAGCAGAGGCCGCCACACCACGAGTGGAGGAAAACAGCGTCCTGTGTGCCTGAGAGAGGGCCCGCGGTGACCACAGAACAGGCCATGGCGGGGCCACCAAGAGCTGAATCAGGGCCGGGAACCACACAGCCGTGTCCCGGTCCGGCGCGATCAGGATCACAGTCCTACGCTCCCGACGTACCCGCTCCAACAGCTGAGCTATCAGGTGTATGGGGGGGAACGCGTACAGAATCCCGGGCGGCCACGGATACATCGAGAAGGCATCCACCCCCAGAGGGGTTGTCCTTCCGACTGACCGAGAACCACAAGGGGCACTGGTGGGACTGACTGCTCGCAAACAGGTCCACCGTGGCCTCCCCGAATCGGTCCCAGACCTGTCTGACTATGTCTGGACGTAGACCCCACTCGTCGGGGTGAGGACTGCCCGCGACATCACATCTGCACCCACAGGCTGCGCAGATTGAGAGACACCCATAGCCAGAGCTCGACCGCCGCCCGGTGCAGATGGGGGGAGCGTACTCCTCCCTGTCTGTTGATATACGACGCTGACGTCGTGCTGTCCGTCCTGATCAAAACATGTTCGCCCACCACAAGGTGGCCAAGCCGCTTGAGGACCAGAAGGACTGCCTTAAATTCCAACACATTGATATGTAGTGCAGACCGGGCAGCATGGTCCTGCCAGCTGCCCCCTACTGCGTTGGCCCGACACATCCCCCCCCCATCCCATGAGGGAGGCGTCGGTGAAGACCGTGACGTGTGATAGCCTGCTGCCCATGGGAGAGGGCTCGAGGCCCCCCCCCCAGTGGTCGAGATCCCCCAGTACAGACACGGGAACTTTCAGCCGCTTCCACTTGTCTCTCACCGGGTCTATTTTCATGCTGAAAAACCACCTCTGTATCCTCCTCATGAAGAGGAGGCCAAGAGAGACCACAGAGTGAGCAGATGCCATCATACCGAGCAGGCGCATCACGGACAGCGCCGTAACCGTCCTGCCAGGACAGAACCTCCTGAGCGCACCGAGAATATCCTCTCGTCGCCGCTCTGAGAGGGTTGCCCTCATGGGCCTTGAGCTTAGAACCAAGCCCAAGTACTCCACCTGTTGACTGGGAAGAGGAGTACTCTTCTTCCAGTTCACAGCAAAACCCAGACTGGTGAGGAATTCCACCACCAGCCTGGTATGAGACCTGGCGATCTCCTCTGACCGGCTGAGGACCAGAATGTCGTCGAGGTAGAATAAAATTTGTATCCCCTGATGACGCAGAGGTCCCAGCGCGGTCTCCACGCACTTGGTGAATGTGCGAGGAGCCAGAGAGTAGCCGAACGGCAGCCTCTGGTACTCGTACGCTATGCCCTGAAACAGGAAGCGTAGGAATTTCCTGTGAGGAGGGAAGATCGGGATGTGAAAATATGCATCCTTCAGGTCTATGGAGGTGAACCAGTCTCCCACTCTGACAGCGCTTAACAGGTGTTTGACGGTCAACATTCTGAACCTTCTCGCCACAATCAGCCGATTGAACGCAGACAGGTCCAGTATAGGTCTGACCCCAACCGATTTCTTGGGCACCAGAAAATACCGGGAGTAAACGCCACACATCGCGTCCTCCCTTGGGACCACGACGATGGCCTGCTTCGCCAACAGAGATTGGATCTCGTTGGCCAGGGCTGTCACTGCTGCGGACCCTGACAAAAGTGTCTGTACCAAACCCAAAAACTGAGGGTGGGGTTGTGCAAACTGTAACACAAGCCCCAACCTCAGCGTTCTCTCCATCCACCTCGACATATGGCACTCCTGTAACCATACGTGACGATAATCCCAAAGCGCACCCGCAGCCAACTGGCGCTGGTCTGCCAGGAACCGTAGATAGGTGGCCCGGTCCCTCCCGCTGTGCGTTGCCAACCCTGGACTCGCCAAGCGCACAAGCAGGGTGTCTCGCGGAGCCGGGATATCGCACCCTGACTCTACCAACGAGGCAATCGCACCCAAGGGGGGACCCCGACAGAAAGGGCCGGCCTGATATGGGGAGAGCGGCCATCACCCCTGGTGACATAGTTTCCGCCGCTGAGCATCTTCCCGGCATAAACTGCTGAGGACAGCCTGCTCTGCAGCTGGACATGCAAGGTGTATGGTCCCCATGCTGCCCGATAGGGTAGCCCTGTAGTGATATCCCTACCACCCAAATCACACGTGCCTGACTGACCACCGCCGGTCTTCCGGTCGGGGGAGGCACTAACGTAATACCCGGCCTGGCGAGGGTGGGGCTGGGGGAACCCACGCTGCGACCTCCTGGGCTTAGAGTTCCCCCTCTGACAAATTTTTTTAGAGACAAGGAACCCTGCTCCGTCGACAGACACAACACCAGGCTCACCAAACACAGACGCAGGACGTGTGGTGTGGGAGCCGCTTGACAGCACAGCATTCTCATAGACAGACCCAGGCCTAGCTAGCAACTATGAGAAGCGAAATGTGGGGCCGCTTGCGCTTCACTGGAAGAACGCGGCCCGCAGCCAAAGGGGACAAATCAGAGCCCTGTGTCCCGTAGTGTAGCAGGGGGAGAGTAACCGGAGAGCGTGCTAGACACAGCTAGATGGCAACGTTTTTTTAGGGCGTGCCCATCTAATGTAGCCGATCCCTCGGCCGCCGAGGCTGTCGGCCTTGTGATCACCTGTTTTCCTTGTGCCCAGGGTATCTCAGGTGGGGGAAACATGGCCGCTGGCCGGGGGCCTCGCCGCAGCCACTGGCGAAGCCGTACTCTCACCTCTGGCTGCGCGGTGTGGGGCGGTGTGGAGCCCAGGTCAAATACCGCCCGCGCCCCTGCGGACAGACCAAAGAGTCCATCTGCAGAGAGGGGAGCCCTGAGGAGGGGAAGTCTCTTCTCCTCCCCAAGGGGAGATTGCTCCAACCAAAGATGCCTGTGAACAATCGTTGACAGCATCCTAGCCCTCCCTGCGGTTATAGCTTGCGGCTGGGTCAAAAGCTGAATAACCTCAAAAACCTCTGTGATGTTTTTGACGTCGGCTGGCCCTAAGGCCCCACTACCCGACACCATTTTGGACAGAAAAGCAGCCAATTGAGCAATGTTATTGGTTGCTGCTAAATTCTGTCCCGCGGCGGTATAGGCTTCATCAGCCGGGCTTCCGGGTGGGACACCGTTCAACCATGCCAGGGCAAAGGACCGATGCTACATGCTCCTCTAAGCACGGCACACCTGTCCTGGGCCCCGTCGTCAGCCCATCCACCCGTGTAAAGGGTAAATAAGCCTCAGCTAAACCCCCAACATCAGACACCGATTGACCTTCAGCAATGAAACGGTTAAGAGGAGGGAAGAGTGGTGACAACCCCGGCGGGGCACATGGGAATGGCGCCCCAAACATCCTAGCATTAGCATCAACTGGGGCGGCTACCTGGCGTAGTGGGCAAGGCGCTCGCCACGAATGATGGAGGCGCTGGGCTTGCCTGTTCGAGCCCAGCGCTCCACATTGCTTTTAGTTTAGCTGGTCGTTCATACTAATACACATTGGCCGTATTAGGGGGTGGGAAACTGATGGGTGGGGATCGGGCGTTGTGGACAGCGACTCCTACAGACAGGTCGGTTGGTGTGCCTGCGCAGTAGAATCAGGAAGTGTCGGGGGCAGCGTGAGCCTCCCACGCGTTACTCCTCGCCACTGAGAGATCGAGTTGCGCAGGTGAAAAGATGCGACTGCTGTTACCTCAAGTACCGGAGGGGACTTGTGCTATGTATGACTTAGTCCACATTGCAGCCGGCTTGTGGGAGGCAGGAAACAGCGTTCGTGACAGGGGAGGGTGAATTGGATGATACAAAATTGGGATGGGAGAAAATATAGAAAATGGGAGAAAAAGTGGATAAAAAAAAAGCATTAGCATCAACTGCGCGTGCTAGGATACTTGGAAAAACATCCAACAGTGAGTCATGATGACCACGCTTATCCAAATATCCCGCCCCCCGTGCCAATACATCGCCCAGTCATCTCACGAGACAACGAGTAGTATTAAACATGCCAGTACCAATGCCTGCCAGCACAGGTCCTACCTGGGTGCGACGTGGCTCGACTGCCAAGCGTTGCGCGAAGTCCATCGGTCCGCTGTCAAACGACGAGGAAAACCCAGGGTAGGACCGCCGTGCTGTCTGGACGTGCCGAGAAGGTGCCGGGGGCTGGTGTACTTCTGGCGAAAGCCCAACATTGCGTAATTTCTCCCTACGCTTCATAACAAAATTCCACCTGTTCGCAAGTGCATATGAGCAGCTTCCGCTTTGGAAAAGAATGAGGAAGGGTGAGGGTGTGACCACTTCCTGCCTGTTGTAGGGGCACGCAGGGGATTGGCATGGTCATGTGCAAGTGGGTGCATGTGTTTTGGTTTCCGTGGCACAGTAGGTGCTGGAGATAATGATATCTCAGAAGGCAGAGCGAGACGCGATGCCAGTAATGAAATATAACTGATCTGGTGTTAGCCTGGCATGCTAACTGGTCTGGTGTTAGCCTGGCATTCTGACTGATCTGGTGTTAGCTTGGCATGCTAACTGATCTGGTGTTAGCCTGGCATGCTAACTGATCTGGTGTTAGCCTGGCATTCTAACTGATCTGGTGTTAGCCTGGCATGCTAACTGATCTGGTGTTAGCCTGGCATTCTGACTGATCTGGTGTTAGCCTGGCATGCTAACTGATCTGGTGTTAGCCTGGCATGCTAACTGATCTGGTGTTAGCCTGGCATTCTAACTGATCTGGTGTTAGCCTGGCATGCTAACTGATCTGGTGTTAGCCTGGCATTCTGACTGATCTGGTGTTAGCCTGGCATGCTAACTGATCTGGTGTTAGCCTGGCATGCTAACTGATCTGGTGTTAGCCTGGCATGCTAACTGATCTGGTGTTGTTAGCCTGGCATGCTAACTGATCTGGTGTTAGCCTGGCATGCTAACTGATCTGGTGTTAGCCTGGCATGCTAACTGATCTGGTGTTAGCCTGGCATGCTAACTGATCTGGTGTTGTTAGCCTGGCATGCTAACTGATCTGGTGTTAGCCTGGCATGCTAACTGATCTGGTGTTAGCCTGGCATGCTAACTGATCTGGTGTTAGCCTGGCATGCTAACTGGTCTACAGCCTGAGCTGGGCAGATCTAAACTGACAGGCTAGAGGACGACATGTTGACGGTGCTTCATTCTGCTGTTCATCACCCCGAGGTTCAGAGCACATGGTCTGCAGCATCCCTGGAGTAGGTAGGGGTTCAGTGCCTTGCTCAAGGGAACGTCCAGAAGGATGAACCATTGTCTGTTACAGGGATCTCTCAGACCAGGGAACCCAACCTGTGTTCATGTGTTAATACGTTAGATGTACTGCTACTCTTTCTAGATATATGTTGTGCTAAAATACATACTGATATCCTGGAAATTATATAATATGGTAATAATATGATATTAATATGGTAATAATAAGTTATTAATATGGTAATACTATTATATTAATATGGTAATAATATTATATTGATATGGTAATAATATGATATTGTGTTTTTAAGGAGTAAATCATTGTTAGCTTTCTGCAGTTTTTTTTACCTTAAGAATAAAACAACTGAATGAAAGCAGAGTTGAGTCTGTTACTGTGTCACGCTCTGATGTCATCACCAGTGTGTCGTGCTCTAAGGATGTCATCAACAGTGTATATCACACTAATGCTGTCATCAGCAGTGTCTCATGCTCTAATGATGTCATCAACAGTGTATATCACACTCTAATGATGTCAACAGCAGTGTGTCATGCTCTAATGATGTCATCAGCAGTGTGTCGTGCTCTAATGATGTCATCAACAGTGTTGTGCTCCAATGTCATCAGCAGTGTGTCACGCTCTAATGATGTCATCAGCAGTGTGTCATGCTCTAATGACGTGATCAGAAGTGTATCATACTACTACTACTGTAACCACGGAGGAGCTGGGAGAAGGTGTTTACCCCCCTACACAGACTAGGAGGGTTCTTCTCGACCTACTCCACTCCAGCACGAGGCCTCCGCTCCTCCAACTCTGACCTCCTCACCATCCCCCGCACCAGGCGTTCCACACTGGGAGACCGAGCTTTCTCTGTAGCTGCCTCCAGGCTGTGGAACTCCCTCTCCCCCTCCATCCAAGGCTCTGACACCATCAACCTCTTCAAAACACCTAAAAACACACATGTTCACAGTACACTTGCCTTAACGCAACACGGCCCTGCTCCCAAGTAGCCCACCCCCTTTCCCCCTGACTCTTTTCTTTTAAGCCACAGATCCCGTTCTTTTTGTTAATTTTTCTTGTTACTGTTTCGTCCAATTGGACAGCACCTTGCTTCCTTTTTTATCTTATTTTTTTTCTTGTTGTTACTATACATAATTCATATTTTTTACCCTTTCTTTTATATAGCTTCTCTCTCTTTGTAAAGTGTCCTTGAGTCTGAGAAAGGCGCTTCTCTTTAAATCCAATTTATTATTATTATTATTATTCTCCAGTCCTACAGACTAGGAAGGTTCTTCTCCAGTCTCACCTACAGACTAGGAGGGTTTTCTCCATCTGTTGGCCGTCAAAACTACCTGTAGGACTGCTGTCAAAACTACCTGTAGGACTCCTGTCAAAACTACCTGTAGGCCTGCTGTCAAAACTACCTGTAGAACTGTCGTCAAAACTACCTGTAGGACTGCTGTCAAAACTACCTGTAGGACTGCTGTCAAAACTACCTGTAGGACTGCTGTCAAAACTACCTGTAGAACTGTCGTCAAAACTACCTGTAGGACTACTGTCAAAACTATACCTGTAGGACTGCTGTCAAAACTACCTGTAGGACTGCTGTCAAAACGTCAAAACTACCTGTAGGACTGCTGTCAAAACTACCTGTAGGACTCCTGTCAAAACTACCTGTAGGACTGCTGTCAAAACTACCTGTAGGACTGCTGTCAAAACTACCTGAAGGACTGCTGTCAAAACTACCTGTACCTGTAGGTGTGAGGTTTTGTCCGCTGCTCACCTACTCGCTCTGTTCCTTTAAGCCCGTTGCTCACCTACTCGCTCTGTTCCTTTAAGCCTACTGTTAATCTATTGCATTCTCCTCACCTCACTAGCCCCCACCCTCGCGTTCGTTTGCTCTCAGCAGCCACACCCTTGGACTACCTGTCATTATGTGTTTGATTGGTCTGGTGCCGAACACACACTTTTAGTTCAAGTATCAATTACCTTCACGCACCTGATGTTTATTCTAATTAGTTCCCCTGTGGGCTTTAAGTACCTCGCTCTTCCCCTCTGTCCCTTGTCGGGTCGTGCCGTATCATTCCGTATCATATTCTCTATCACCAAGACTCCTTCGGGAGGTCCTCTGTCTGTTTATGCTGTTTTCATCTCCGGCGTGAAATGCGCTCCAGCCTTCGCCTCCTGTCGCCGTTGCCTGAGGGAGACACTGGACTGCGCTCTCTAAACTTCCACGGGAGGTATCCCAGTGTTCCACTTCAGACCTCCGCGCAGCAGACGTCCTGATGCGCATCCAGACCTCCGCGCAGCAGACGCGCATCCAGACCTCCGCGCAGCAGACGCGCTCTTCACTCCAGACGCGCATCGCTTCCTAATACTCTACGGGAGGATGCGTCTCTCCGAGCCGGCGCGCTCTTCCGCGCAGACGCGCTCTTCCGCGCAGACGCGCTCTTCACTCCTGACGCACATTCAGACGCACTCCAGATGCGTCCTCCGTACCGGCGCGTACTCCAAGCAGACGCGCACCCCTCAGACCTCCGCGCCAGATGCGCCCTCCGTACCGGCGCGTACACTAAGCAGTCGCGCACCACTCAGACCTCCGCGCCAGATGCGCCCTCCGTACCGGCGCGTACTCCAAGCAGTCGCGCACCACTCAGACCTCCGCGCCAGATGCGCCCTCCGTACCGGCGCTTACTCCAAGCAGTCGCGCACCACTCAGACCTCCGCTTGGACACCCGTTTCCAGTGGCGACGCGCTCGCTCCGTTTTGTTCCAACGCTCTTTACGCACAGCGCCTGGGTGAGTTTTTATGACTGTCTTTGATCCTATCCGTTTTTCGTGTGTTTATATAACACTGAAGATTTCCTGCTTTTTATCAGACAGTCACTCACCCAGCGTTCAGCCTTTTTGGATTGTTTCATTGGGATAATATTTTGGCCTTAACATCGCTCACTGTGTGTTTACACACCGAAGATATTATTCACTTGGATTTGTATTTTGGGACTTCGCTCACAGTGTTTATATACACCGAAGATTCTGTCACTTGGATTACTCTGTTTTTGGGACAAGTCACCTCTCCTGTCACCTGCTCTGTTCCCTATTGTACTCTGAGTTAACCCGCTCCCTCTCTCCCTCTCGGTCCCGTTACCACCTCGGAGATTCTGCCGAGAGAAGTCTGCAGAGCGGCTCTGACGTCATCGTCTGCTTCCCCAGACTAACCATCCCGGGAGAAGCTGCAGAGCAGCAACATTTCATTAATGCTTTATCCCAGGCCTGTTCTGTTTTCTCTGTCCCAGTATGCAGCTCCAGCCCTCGCCCTGTTCCAAGGCCTTACCCTGTCCCTATCTCCCCTCTCTAGTCCTCCTAGTCCTCCCTGTCCCCAGCCCGCCTCCGCGGGCCTCTGTCCCTATCTCCCCTCTCTAGTCCTCCCTGTCCAGTCCTCCTTGTCCTCCCTTTTCCTGCCTAGTCCCTTGCCCCGGCCCTGTTTTCCGTTAGCCTTCCCTTAGCCTTCCCCTTAGCCAGCTCGCCTCTTAAAGGCACTGTGCCTTTTCCCTTCTTGTTATCCAGTAATTTGTGTTCTCCCTTAAAGGGACAGTGCCGTTTCTGTGTGTTTTCAATAAATGCCCAGTTCTTGGCTTACTCTCATACCTGTCTTGTGTTGTGCGATTGGGGTCGGTTACAAACCATAACAGTACGACCCGACCAATCGACGACCCCAGCCAGCACAGACGGTGTGGTTGAGTTTGCCTTTTTTTTTGTTACTCCCCTGTTAGCTTCCCTGTCTGCTCCCCTGTTTAGCCCTGTTAGCTCCCCTGTTAGCTTGTTAGTCTCCCCTGTTTGCTTCCCTGTTAGCCTCGTTAGCTCCCCTGCAGCTTGTTAGGCCTCTACTACCAGCATGGCCCCTGTCTGCTAGCTTAGCCCCGGCTGCTAGCACAGCCTCTATGTTAATGCAGCCCTTGCTGCTGGCATAGGCCCTGTAGCTAGCCATGCCCAGGCAGCTAACCCAGTCCCTCTGCATGGCCCCGGTCTGCTAGCTTAGCCCCGGCTGTTAGCACAGCCTCTATGTTAATGCAGCCCTTGCTGCTGGCATAGGCCCTGTAGCTAGCCATGCCCAGGCAGCTAACCCAGTCCCTCTGCATGGCCCCGGTCTGCTAGCTTAGCCCCGGCTGTTAGCACAGCCTCTATGTTAATGCAGCCCTTGCTGCTGGCATAGGCCCTGTAGCTAGCCATGCCCAGGCAGCTAACCCGGTCCCTCTGCATGGCCTCCACTTTTTGTGTAGCCTTCCCACTGCTAGGACTGCTCCTTCAGCTAGCAAGGTCAGTTCTCCCACTGCTAGGACTGCCCTTTCAGCTAGCAAGGTCAGTTTTTTCCCACTGCTAGGACTGCCCTTTCAGCTAGCAGGGTCAGTTTTTCTCCCACTGCTAGGACTGCCCTTTCAGCTAGCAAGGTCAGTTTTTTCCCACTGCTAGGACTGCCCTTTCAGCTAGCAAGGTCAGTTTTCCCACTGCTAGGACTGCCCTTTCAGCTAGCAGGGTCAGTTTTCCCACTGCTAGGACTGCCCTTTTCAGCTAGCAAGGTACGTTTTCTCACACTGCTAGGACTGCCGCTTCAGCTAGCAAGGTCAGTTTGCCCCACTGCTAGGACTGCCCCTTCAGCTAGCAAGGTCAGTTTTCTCCCACTGCTAGGACTGCCCCTTCAGCTAGCAAGGTCAGTTTTCTCCCACTGCTAGGACTGCCCTTTCAGCTAGCAAGGTCAGTTTGCTCCCACTGCTAGGACTGCCCCTTCAGCTAGCAGGGTCAGTTTTCTCTCACTGCTAGGACTGCCCCTTCAGCTAGCAAGGTCAGTTCCCCACAGCTAGGACTGTCCTTCCAGCTAGCTTGTTCTCTCATGCTGGTCCAGCCCTGTCTGCCAGCCTAGCTCCGGCAGCTAGCGCAGCCTCTATGTTAATGTAGCAGTACAGCTAGCATAGGCCCTGTAGCTATCAGTGCCCTGGCAGCTACCCTTTCCCTCTGCTAGCCCCTTCCCTGTTCCCCTCTCCAGTGCCCCTGTTCCAGCCCTGTCTGCTAGCCTAGCTCCGGCAGCTAGCGCAGCCTCTATGTTAATGTAGCAGTACAGCTAGCATAGGCCCTGTAGCTATCAGTGCCTTGGCAGCTACCCTTTCCCTCTGCTAGCCCCTTCCCTGTTCCCCTCTCCAGTGCCCCTGTTCCAGCCCTGTCTGCCAGCCTAGCTCCGGCAGCTAGCGCAGCCTCTATGTTGATGTTGCATTACTGCTAGCATAGGCCCTGTAGCTATCAGTGCCCTGGCAGTTACCCCTCAGCTCCTCTGGTTGCCCCTCAGCTCCTCTCGTTACCCCTCAGCTCCTCTGGTTACCCCTCAGCTACCCTACCATGGTTACCCCTCAGCTACTCTAGTTACCCCTCGGCTACCCTGGTTACCCCTCAGCTCCTCTTGTTGCCCCTCGGCTTCCCTAGTTACCCCTCGGCTACCCTGCCCCAGTCGCTGGCCCCACTTTTGTTGTGGCTTCCCCTGCTGGCTTGGCCCAGTACTTTTTGTTTGTTGCCTTGTTTTGTCCCCTGCCACTCTGTCTGTATTTTTGGGTCGCCGGGTGGCTCCCGTGGAGGGGGGGGTACTGTGAGGTTTTGTCCGCTGCTCACCTACTCGCTCTGTTCCTTTAAGCCCGTTGCTCACCTACTCGCTCTGTTCCTTTAAGCCTACTGTTAATCTATTGCATTCTCCTCACCTCACTAGCCCCCACCCTCGCGTTCGTTTGCTCTCAGCAGCCACACCCTTGGACTACCTGTCATTATGTGTTTGATTGGTCTGGTGCCGAACACACACTTTTAGTTCAAGTATCAATTACCTTCACGCACCTGATGTTTATTCTAATTAGTTCCCCTGTGGGCTTTAAGTACCTCGCTCTTCCCCTCTGTCCCTTGTCGGGTCGTGCCGTATTATTCCGTATCATATTCTCTATCACCAAGACTCCTTCGGGAGGTCCTCTGTCTGTTTATGCTGTTTTCATCTCCGGCGTGAGATGCGCTCCAGCCTTCGCCTCCTGTCGCCGTTGCCTGAGGGAGACACTGGACTGCGCTCTCTAAACTTCCACGGGAGGTATCCCAGTGTTCCACTTCAGACCTCCGCGCAGCAGACGTCCTGACGCGCATCCAGACCTCCGCGCAGCAGACGCCCAGACGCGCATCCAGACCTCCGCGCAGCAGACGCGCTCTTCACTCCAGACGCGCATCGCTTCCTAATACTCTACGGGAGGATGCGTCTCTCCGAGCCGGCGCGCTCTTCCGCGCAGACGCGCTCTTCACTCCTGACGCGCATTCAGACGCACTCCAGATGCGTCCTCCGTACCGGCGCGTACTCCAAGCAGACGCGCACCCCTCAGACCTCCGCGCCAGATGCGCCCTCCGTACCGGCGCGTACACTAAGCAGTCGCGCACCACTCAGACCTCCGCGCCAGATGCGCCCTCCGTACCGGCGCGTACTCCAAGCAGTCGCGCACCACTCAGACCTCCGCGCCAGATGCGCCCTCCGTACCGGCGCTTACTCCAAGCAGTCGCGCACCACTCAGACCTCCGCTTGGACACCCGTTTCCAGTGGCGACGCGCTCGCTCCGTTTTGTTCCAACGCTCTTTACGCACAGCGCCTGGGTGAGTTTTTATGACTGTCTTTGATCCTATCCGTTTTTCGTGTGTTTATATAACACTGAAGATTTCCTGCTTTTTATCAGACAGTCACTCACCCAGCGTTCAGCCTTTTTGGATTGTTTCATTGGGATAATATTTTGGCCTTAACATCGCTCACTGTGTGTTTACACACCGAAGATATTATTCACTTGGATTTGTATTTTGGGACTTCGCTCACAGTGTTTATATACACCGAAGATTCTGTCACTTGGATTACTCTGTTTTTGGGACAAGTCACCTCTCCTGTCACCTGCTCTGTTCCCTATTGTACTCCGAGTTAACCCGCTCCCTCTCTCCCTCTCGGTCCCGTTACCACCTCGGAGATTCTGCCGAGAGAAGTCTGCAGAGCGGCTCTGACGTCATCGTCTGCTTCCCCAGACTAACCATCCCGGGAGAAGCTGCAGAGCAGCAACATTTCATTAATGCTTTATCCCAGGCCTGTTCTGTTTTCTCTGTCCCAGTATGCAGCTCCAGCCCTCGCCCTGTTCCAAGGCCTTACCCTGTCCCTATCTCCCCTCTCTAGTCCTCCTAGTCCTCCCTGTCCCCAGCCCGCCTCCGCGGGCCTCTGTCCCTATCTCCCCTCTCTAGTCCTCCTAGTCCTCCCTGTCCAGTCCTCCTTGTCCTCCCTTTTCCTGCCTAGTCCCTTGCCCCGGCCCTGTTTTCCGTTAGCCTTCCCTTAGCCTTCCCCTTAGCCAGCTCGCCTCTTAAAGGCACTGTGCCTTTTCCCTTCTTGTTATCCAGTAATTTGTGTTCTCCCTTAAAGGGACAGTGCCGTTTCTGTGTGTTTTCAATAAATGCCCAGTTCTTGGCTTACTCTCATACCTGTCTTGTGTTGTGCGATTGGGGTCGGTTACAAACCATAACAGTAGGCCTGCTGTCAAAACTACCTGTAGAACTGTGCGACGTGCTTTTGCAGTGCAAACGTAGCACAGCATGGGCTGCATGTGGTTCCGAAAGGGAGGACTTCCCATTGATAGATGGCTGGTTGCTCATCCCCGATCCTCTCTCTCCATAGGAACCGCAGCAGGGGCTTGTCCTCCTCCACTAGTCTCACCTGCAGGAACATCCCTTTGATGTCGCCGCTGATGGCCACCTTGTCTTGGCGGAAACGTAGTAACACGCCTAGTAGAGAGGGGCCGAGTGTTGGGCCGGGCAAGAGCTCTTTATTCAGATTTTGTGATCCGATCTGGTAGCTGCAGTTGAACACAATACGATCCTTGCCGTTGTGGTGGACTTTGTGGTGCGGCACGTACCATGATTCGGTCGTCTGATCGGCCTCTTTAATGTCAATTTTCTTTATGTGTCCCGCTGTGATTAGCTTGTTAATCTCAGCGCGGTACACCGTCTCTTGAGCGGGGTCTCTGGCTAGGCGCCGCTCTGTGTTCAATAGATACCGCTCCGTCGTTTATTTTGGGGCGTGGAAGGTAGGCATACCCTCTCGCCTCAGGAGTGGAGTTGCGTATCTCATCACTCCGTTGACTTTGACTCTCTTTGTCCCCTGCTCGAGGAGGGCTATAGCGTAAATGTCTTCCTTGGAACGAATGTCTTTCTTTTCGTTCTTAAAGGGCATTGTCTCTAGTGTCCATAGCCTCTCGACATGCTGTAGGAGGGTGGTGTCTTCTTCTGTCACTCTGGAGTGGAGGCAGTTAGTGGCTGCTGTTCGGTTAAGAGACTTAGCGAGGGGGCCTTGTAATGTCCATCCTAGGCGGGTCTCGACTGCTGCAGGACAGCCTCTGGGCCCTGTGTGGACCCGGTCAATCGGGACGATGAGGTCTGCATGGTCGGAGCCTATCAGCAGGGTCGGGGTGGCACCGTCTATGAGCGGTATAGGTAGTTGACGCAGGTGCACATATTTATCCATCAGCTTGGCGATGGGGTAGGTGTACTGCGACAGGCCTATTTCTTGGCTGGTGAAAGCGTTAGTAATCCTATACCGTCTCTCTGGCTGCCCGCTTGCTGCGATAGTGAAGGAGACATTCTCGCCCTTTATCGTCTTTAGATCTCTTCTTATTGTCCGAATCGTCATCTGGTTTTCGCTCCCCCGCAGCCCCAGCTGGGCCGCAGCGGACGCGAGGAGAAGGGTCTTCTCTGACCCGTCGTCAAGGACGGCGTAAGTGTCCATGACCTTATCTTGGTAACTCAGTGTTACGCGGACCACCTTTAAGAGCACCCGGGCGCCCCCGCTGCTGGCGGGGTCAATGTACATAACACTTGCCTTTGTGCTGCTTGAGGGTGCAGGCTTTCTTCTGTTACTGTCGTGTAGGACATCTAGGTGGGCTCCGTCACACCGACTACACCTCTTCTTTAAGCGGCAATCGGCTGCCATGTGACTGCGCGCACATCGGTAACAGCGTCGGTTGGACTTTATCCATTGACTCACCTCGTCGGCGGTCATCTTCTTGAACGTGTCACATTGTGACAACCAGTGTTCCTTTTCGCAGTACGGGCACACCATCTTCCACTTCTCTTTCATCGAGGGGGTACTGTGGTTCTTGCTGCTCGGTACTGATTCTGATTGGTGCATGACGGTCACCAATCTTCGGCCATCGTTTGCTCTCCTAGGTCCCTCTCTGGAGCTTGGGGTGCTCCGCATGAACGTATCCAACCGTAGGCTGTTGACTTCTCTCGCCAGGAAGTCGGCTAGGTCTAGGAGGGATGGCTCGGGACCGTTAGGATCACGGTGGTCTCTTTGCCGCCTGAAGCGCTCTTGTCGGGCGGGCGGAAGCTTCTCTAAAATCCTCTCGACATTAGAGTTTGCGTACAGTTCGTGCATACCCTTTTCTCTTTGCGCCCCCAGCATCCCTACCAGGGATTGTACCTTGATAGACAGGTCATCTAGTGAGCGATTGTCTGTGGCTGGGGGTAGGCGGTCAATATGCCTTATCTCTTGTATTACATAGTCCCATATGCGTCCATATCTTTGGTCGAGTGCTGCTAGAGCCGCTGTGTATGGGGTAGTAGAGGTGGCATAGGCCAGCGCTATATTGTGCGCTCGGGGCACCTTGAGGTGCTTCAGTAGGATAGCATACTTGTACGGTTCATCAGCTACATCGGACATCATTGTCTCTAAGCACATTCGTAGCTCCGTGTACTGTGCTCTGTTCTCGTGGGTGAAGTCCGGAAACGTCGGTGTGCCAATGTATGATGCCATGGATGGCTGGCACATCGGTGAGCGTTGGAAGAGAGGCCTCCTAGGCGAGTCTCCTCTTACGCCTCTTGGTGGGCTGGTACCTGCTGGGTACCATGGCCCGCGTATCCAGGTGCTGTTCCTCGGGGCTGGTCGTGCGTCAAGCTCACCCGTGAATTGAGTCGGGGGTCTGTAGCGCAGAGCCGCGGGGGTAGAGCCTGGGCTGTACTGGACCTCCTGGTCCTGTGGAGTACTGTGCTGCTGTCGGGCTTGACTCTCCTCCTCTCCCTCTTCTTCTTCCTCTGGCAGGTCCTCTAGATCCTGTAGTCGTCTATTTAGCCTCTCCGCGGTGTAGACCGTTTCTTCCTTGTAGCTGGGTCTCACTTGGACCGGTCGGGGAAGGGGTTCGGAGGGGGGTATAGGCTCTCTCTGGTGGTCGGGCTCAGGGTCGCTTGATCGGGTAGGGGAGGGTGCCCTTGACCCTTGTCTTGACGAGGCCCTGGAACCCCGTGCGGAGGGAGGGGGTGTTGCCCTGGTGATCAGCTGCTCCATTATCTGCGCTTGTAATCGGTCGCGCTCGGCTTCGCGCTTGGTGAGAGCGAGGTCGCGCTCTGCTTCTCTTTGGGCACCGGCAGCGGCGCGCTGGGCTTCGGCGGTGGCGCGCTGGGCTTCGGCCCGGTCCCTTACCATATTCTCTTCCGTCTGAAGGCGTCTAATCTCTAGACGTATACGATCTTCGTCGCTCCGTTGCTGCGCCTGAAGGCGTTCTCTTTCCATGGAAGAATGTTCGCGCTCACTAAGCGTCTGTGCTTGGAGTCGATCGCGCTCTGTTGAGGCTGCTAGGCTGGCGAGGAATGCCTGTGCCAGCATCTTGTCCGCCTCGCTGGGGGAAGACGCTGGTTGAGGTGATCCGCTCCTGGCAGTACTCGTTGGAGATCTGTTCTCCTGTGGCGAGTCCTGGAGATCCATCTCCGGGGTGCTCTCCTCTTCTTGTAGCGGGTAGAGTTCCATCCCTGGAGAGCTGTCTTTATCCTGGAGCTCTCCGGGGACTACTTCTTCGGTCTTGGCGGGGGGTAAAGTCATGTCGGGTCCCTCCTGGTCCCTACCGTGAGCTTGGTCAGTTACGTTAGAACCCACTAGGGCCTCTATTGGCGGGGTAGCCTGGTCGATAGGGTCGGACATAATTTTACTATCTACTTTTTCCGCGTTTACCGTCTGTAGAAAGCTAGGTAGTATATTGGCAACGTAATCCTCTAAGTACTGAGGTGTCTGCCGTCTACGCTGCGGGCGATCTACTTTAGGAGAACTGTTTTGTGGAGTGTTCATCATAGGCCATGTCAATATTAATACCACTATATTAATATTACACTAGTTACCATCCGGCTCGAAGGACCAATTGTAACTGAGGGGTACAATTCCCTGACTGTATTGATAAGTATGGTATCATTAAACCACTACCGCTTTATGTACTTTAATTACTGGCCATACAGTACATGATATATAAATATGATGAACACTTCCCACAATGAATCGGTTCCACACAAAGTGGTAATTAAGTATTTATTGCAGCAAAAGGTACATAATATACTTCTCTATTTTACTTTGGATGCGCTTATAAGGCAAAGGAATGTGCGTAGGCAAATCAATAATGAATGTCCATTCTCTGGTTACGCAGGAGGTAATTATACAACCTGAATCTTAGGGAATTATATCTATGGTACACTAGTAATATATATAGCGGGAGATACTGGAAGGGTCCCCCCGGTTGTAAGCCAGCAGGGGTAGAGGATCTGTCGGTAGTAGAGAGTCTGGTCAACGATGACTAAGGAGACTCCAAGTACAGGAGACGGTGCAATAGTCTCTTGATCCACAGACGAATACAGCTGTTCTCCGTAGACTGTAGCTCCACAGTGAAGAAAGCTAGCCGGCCTCAGGCTCTCTGAGGCGCAGACTCGACGTGGCTCCTCACAGGGTAAATCCCACACGTGTAGGCGTCGGCGATTCTCCGCTCCATAAATCACAGGACCAAAACAAATATAATCCAGCCGCAAAGGGCTATGTAGTCGTCGGGTAGATTAATCCAGTGTACATGTCCACACGGTTCTCGTCTAGGTCTCCTCGGGTGAAAGCGCCATGAAAGCAGCCCAGCCTGGATAAGCACTCTAGCTGGTACGAGGAAGCGTTGGTGATGCTGGTCACTGTAGAACTTTAGCCGCACGATACACTATACACAAATAGACTATTACTGACTTAATAGAAATATGTCGCACTCGACGGTATAGCGCCAAACTCTGACAATTCAGTTATTAATTCGCACGCGGTCTCAATGCTCTTATTTGGGGCCAAACAGGCCATACTTCACCGCACGGAGTATCGTGGGTGAGGCTTCAACTTATTGGGTAACTCTACTTCTGTATTCACCTGCGCCATATTTATATGCACGGCGAACAATCTAGTGCCAACCTCATTTCTGTCTCGTATCCCTGGGCAAGGCCGGGCATGTACAGACATGTCTTGACGGTGGCCTTGAACCTGACTCTGGAGGCATGGCCCTGGCGCCTGTGGACCGCTGTCCAATAGGAGAACGAAACATCATGGTCCGTACTAGGCTAAAGGGATATTCCGTGTATATGTACAAGGAATATACAAGGGATATCAAACGATATACAAATACTATGCAATATATATCAATCAATAAATATATATATTCGGTTTAATCTGATCCTTTGTAACACAAAGAATAATACAAATAAATAATAAAAATTCTGTAACAATCTGCCCTTCCTGCCTGGCAATGCACTGTCTCTTCTGCCAGGCCTTAGACTGTGGGATTCGAACCGGGAACCTTCCGATTAGAAGAAGAAGTATTTTATTTATAGCACACATTGCTACAGAACATTGTCATGCAGTGAACACACATAGATGGGCGACGCACACATTTTTTTGGGTCGCCGATGAAATTCCTCTTTGTGCTTGATCCATCCCGTCGTCCCTCCTCCCCAAGGGCAGCCGGGAGCAGCGTTAGCGATCTGTTCTGCATGTTTTTCCATTGGGTTTATCTCTTTTCTGGAGGGGAAACCCTTGCGAGGGAGAACATGCAAACTCCATACAGCAAGGCCCAGGAGATGGCAACCCGGCAACCTGGTCCCCAAGCGGGATTCGAACCCAGGACCTTCTTGCTGTGAGGACACTGCACCACCGTGCCGCCCACTCTACCTTCAGAGCCACTGTTAGGCCTTTCACACCGGCCGGAGCCGGTTCCCGAACATAATCTCGAACTGGCCAGCTTGTTCACACCGGGAATAATTGGTTCGGAACATGAAAAATCAGTGCTCTGTGTTTTCTTAGAGGGCCGAACTAAAGCCTCCTTCATGTTCCGAACCAATTATTCCCTGTGAACGCGCCGGCCGGTTCGACATTACGTTCGGGAACCGGCTCCGGCCGGTGTGAAAGGCCTATGTGTAAATATTATTGCTCCATTACAGAACCCTGCAGTAACTAGTTACTTTGAAGAAAAATCTTTTGCATAGAAAACAAGCGATAGATTGATGGAAATTATGCACTTTATTTTTTTTGTATTTTAATTTTTTTTGTATTTTTTAAACATAACATAAAATTAGACACACGAGCATTAACAGTAAACATCCAACGTAAATCACAGAACTATACATTCCATTTGAATCAATATAAATGTAGTTTACGAGATATATACCTAATACTTGCAATCCAATACAATACATACGCTCCTGCTCGCTCTTCCCCTCAGGACCCCCCTTGGATAATCCATCCATTTTCATTCGTTTCTAACCAGGAATTACAATTCATATGCTAACCTTTATTCTCTCCACCACTTCTAACCAGATTGCAATGCTGGTTTCACTGACACCTAAAATTCTTGCTGTAGATATCTCTAGATAAATCACATCGAGATAGGTAAGAACCCATACCTTCCGGCACATTTTTATCCGGTTGAATCCATCGTGATGCTATCAGCTTTTAAGCAGCTGTGAGACCGGACAAAATTAGTCTCTTTAGCTGTATAGAGGCTGCTAACTGAGAGACATCATTCAACAACAATACAGAGGGCTGTACAGGTATGTTCAGAAATAAAAATTCTGATAATTGCGTGGTTACTTCTTCCCAGAATATCTTAACAGGTGGGCAATCCCAATACATATGCATAAATGTACCCTCATCATAAGGAACATAGAGAATCTTGTCTAAGTCCCATTCTGTTCAATCTTATAGGAGTCAGGTATGTCCTATGAATATAATTAAGATTAATTTGTTGATGATCCGGGTTGCGTGACGCAATTCAAACGTTTGCCCAGACTTCTTGCCAATCAAAATCTACTTCCAGGTCTGGTATATTCCTCCTCCAGACTGAGTCTAGGGGAAGGATTCCATACGAAGACGTTAGTAAGTGATGATAAAAGTCAGATACAAAGCCTCTCGATGTCTCTCTTTCATAGAAGAATTTGTGATATCTGTGGTGCTCAATTGGTATCTTTAATGGGACTCCATGAACCTTCAAACATTCCAATAACTGTGCGTAGAAATAATATGTGGAACTGGTGAGGTTAAATTTGTTACGTATATCTTGATAGCTACAAAAACCCTGTTTGTTGAAAACATCTCCCAATGTATGTATGCCCTGCTTTTCCCATTTGGGGTATCTGATAGGTTGTTTTCCAATAAGGAGTGCATTGTTATTGAATAGGGGAGTATGGCTATGCCATTTATGTTGGTTAGAATATATATTTTTTTTTATTACACATGTGATTCGGATATGGCGTGAAACACAGAAATTATGCACTTTCAAAGTTCAAGCCTGAAGTAGTCAGAGGTCAGAGGTCAGCTCCCACGTGTTGAAATACAAGGAAATCATATATAATGTGTAGTTTTACTTTTGACACTTCGATTTATTGAATATAAAATACTTTTAATAATTTTGACATTTGGCATTGAGCATTACCCCACAAGATACTTTTCCAAATTCCAGGTGAGGTAGAATGCCCCCTAGTGGTCATCTTATGAACTGCTACTGAGTCTGCGACGGATGAGAGAGGCAGGCTTGGTTTCTGTGTCCTCCTGGTCACTCTCACACTGTCTCTGATGAGCAAACACACATACCACACACAAACACACATAAAAACACATACAACACACACACAAACAACACACATACATACAACACACATAAACACATACATACAACAACACACAAACACATACATACATACAGAAGACATGAAAGAGAAAATGTATTAATTATTATTGTGTCCAATATAATTATATAAATAGAGAACATTAGTGGCATCAAGATAATAATAATAATTAACCTTTATAATAATAATAAATATAATAATAATAATTATTATTATTATTATTATTATATAGCGCTTCTCTAGAACTCAAAGTAGTAGTAGTAGTAGTAGTAGTAGTAGTAGTAGTAGTAGTAGTAGTAGTAGTTTTATTCAGTCATCTCACACAATACAATATATATACACCATCATTTAACAATATTTGATTTTACAGTGACTGAAAAGGTACAGACTGAAGCATAATGCTTATATTCTAAAAGAAAATAGCAAAAAAAAACAGTATTATTCACCCTTGTAGTTTTCAAATATAACTTCACAAACCATTTTCTTAAAAACCAAAAGCAAATTACTCATTCTTAACTGTATATCAGATTGTTCCACAAGTTAACCCCAATAATAGAAATACACCTCCTTTTAATCCCTTTCTTAGCTTTTTGAACAGTAAATTTACAAATATCTCTCAAATCATATTTTCTTTCATGTATTGCACCCCATCTGGGAGTAACTTTGCTTTAGCTCTGTACATTATTTGCATAGTTTTATAATAAACCAAATCATTAAATTTCATAATATGAGACTTTATAAACAATGGATTTGTGTGTTCATAGTAACCAGCCTTGAAAAGGTTCAGAATGGCCCGCTTTTACAGTATTGGATTTACTGTCTTTTTAAAAATCGACCCCCATACTTCCACAGTCAGATATGTAAGGAAGTATAAGTGAACAGTAAATGATGTGCAAGGCTTTGTAGTTTAATATATCCTTACATTTATACAATATTGCTACTGACTTAGATATTTTTCCTTGAATATAGTTAACATGTTAATTTCTGGTCAATAACTACCCCTAGAAATTTTATCTCAGAAACTCTTTCTATTTTTACATCTTTACATTAGGGTGCTAGTAAGACAAAGAACAGACAAGTATAACACAAACACACATGGGGTGGGGTGGTCTTGAGGTGGGATTGGAAAACTGAGAGACTGAGTTTCTAATGAGGAGAGGAGGCAGGCTGAGGTAGTTATATTATCATACTGGCCAATCGCGTCTCGCCCTTCGCCATTATGAGATATCTCTTATCTCCTAGCACATAATGTGCTCACGAAACAACAAATGCACTCACATGCACGTGACCAGGCCACGCCCCTGCGTCCGACTATGAACTAGCTGAACTAGCTGTTATGAAACGCAGGGAGAAATTACACAATGTTGGGTATTCGCCAGAGGTTCACCAGCCCCTGGAATTTTCTCGGCACATCCTAACAGCGCATCGGGCCTGTCCTGGGGTTTCCTCATCTCGTGACAGCGGATCGAGGAACGTCACACGATGGTTAGCAGTCGAGCTACGTCATGCACAGGTAGGGCCTGCGCTAACAGGCATTGATACTAGCATGAGTGATACTGCTCATTGTCCCGTGAGACAGCCGAGTTATGTATTGGCGCGAGGGGCAGGATATTTGGGTAAACATGGTCATCATGACTCTGTTTTGGATGTTTTCCCAGCTATCCTGGAGCGCGCGGTTAATGCTAATGCTACAATGCTGGGACGCCGTTCCTTTGTTCCCCGCCGTGGGCTGTCGCCACTCTTCCCTCCTCTTAAGGCGAGACACTACATGTGAATAGGGTAAACAATTTTAATAAGTTGATTACTTAAATTAAGACAAGACTTTTTTGTATTACAAGTTTTCTGAAATTGTATGTTTAAATATGCAAATGAGGCATGATCTACTTAAATATGCAAAAATGTGCATATAATTCCAGGACAGAAATCTGAACATTGGATAAAGCCATTTTCAAAATTATAGTTTCATTTTGTTGACATATTAGAGCCAAAGGTTATTACAGAGGGGATTTTGGATATCTCTTTTTATCACTCCATAAATCAGAAAATACTCCATTCAGTCCATTTTCTATGGTAAAATTCCATATTTCGCCATGTTTTTAGGAATAAAATGTGATATAAATCAGGGACATAGATATGAATAGAACTGGAAGGTTTGGTGTATGTGAGTGCTACTGAAGTGGAGATTTCTGGCTCAGAGTATGAGGAAAAACTCATTAAAACTCATTTTTGGGAAAACGCCTTCAAAGTTCTGTATTGTAAAATGCCATACTTTTTTTTTTAAACAGATATTTACAAACACAATACCTAATCAAACCATTCGTAATTGACAACCTAAACACATGCCTGATAACTGAATAATAATAATAATAATAATAATAATAATAATAATAATAATAATAATAATAATAATAATAATAATAATAATAATAAAAATGATGTTATTGAACTGAACAGAACTACACACAGGCTACAAACAGTGTAGTACAGTGTAGTACCCCCTAATAGGCAAAAGATATTTGAATAGATATCACTATGAAACTTTCCCAGTTTGTTATGTACATATAAACTAAGAAAAAATATATTGCAAGTTTTCTGAATTTTATGTTTATATATGCAAATATAGCGAGGGAACTCGAGGCCCAGGGGGTCGCAGCGTGAGTTCCCCCAGCCCCGCCCTCGCCAGGCCGGGTATCACGTTAGTGCCTCCCACGGCCGGAAGACCGGCGGTGGTCAGTCAGGCACGCGTGATTTGGATGATAGTAATATCACTGCAGGGCTACGGTGTGTAGGAACCCACCCTATCGGGCAGTGTGGGGACCACACGCCTTGCATGTCCAGCTGTAGAACAGATCCTCAGCAGTCCATGCCGGGGAGATGTTCAGTGGGGGAGCTTATGTCACCCAGTGTGATGTCAGCTTCCCCTGTATCAAACCGGCCCTTTCTGTTGGGGTCCCCCCTTGGGTGCGACACTCGTTGGTAGTGTCAGGGTGCGATATCCCGGCTCCGCGAGACGCCCTGCTCACGCGGTAGGCGAGTCCAGGGTTGGCAACGCACAGCGGGTGGGACCGGGCCACCTATCTACGGTTCCTGGCGGACCAGCGCCAAGTGGCGGCGGGTGCGCTTTGGGATTATCATCACATATGGCTACAACAGTGCCATATGTCGAGGTGGATGGAGAGAACACTGAGGCGGGGACTTGTGTTTGCACAACCCCACCCTCCGTTTTCAGGTTTTCAGGTACAGCATTCAATGTCTGCATTCAATCGGCTGATTGTGGCGAGGCGGTTCAGGATGTTGACCGTCAAACACCCGATAAGCTCTGTCAGAGTGGGAGACTGGTTCACCTCCATAGACCTGAAGGATGCGTACTTTCACATCCCGATCTTCCCTCCTCACAGGAAATTCCTTCGCTTCCTTTTTCAGGGTGTATCGTATGAATACCAGAGGCTGCCGTTCGGCTATTCTCTGGCCCCTCGCACATTCACCGAGTGCGTGGAGACCGCACTGGAGCCTCTACGTCGTCAGGGGATACGAGTTATTTTCTATCTCGACGACATTCTCTCCTCAGCCGGTCGGAGGAGGTCGCCAGGTCTCATACCAGGCTGGTGGTGGAATTTCTCACCAGTCTGGGTTTTGCTGTGAACTGGAAGAAGAGTACTCCTCTTCCCAGTCAACAGGTGGAGTACTTGGGCTTGGTTCTAAGCTCAAGGCCCATGAGGGCAACCCTCTCAGAGCGACGGCGAGAGGATATTCTCGGCGCGCTCAGGGGGTTCCGTCCTGGCAGGGCGGTTACGGCGCTGTCCGTGATGCGCCTGCTCGGTATGATGGCATCTGCTCACTATGTGGTCCCTCTTGGCCTCCTGTTTATGAGGAGGGTTCAGAGGTGGTTTTCCAGTATGAAAATAGACCTGGTGAGAGGTAAGTGGAAATGACTGAAGGTTCCCGTGTCAGTACTGGGAGATCTTGACCACTGGGGGAGGACTGGTACCCTCACCAGCGGGATCTCCATGGGCTGCAGGCTATCACACGACACGGTCTTCACCGACGCCTCCCTCACGGGATGGGGGGGGACATGTCGGACCAACGCAGTAGGGGGCAGCTGGACTTACCATGCTACCCGGTCTGCACAGCATATCAATGTGTTGGAATTGAAGGCGGTCCTTCTGGTCCTCAAGCAGTTCGGCCACCTGGTGGTGGGCGAGCACGTGTTGGTCAGGATGGACAACACGACGACAGCGTCGTATATCAACAGACAGGGAGGAGTACGCTCCATCCGTCTGCACCGGGCGGCGGTCGAGCTCTGGCTATGGGCGTCTCTCAATCTGCGCAGCCTGAGGGCGCTCCACATCCCTGGCAAGGAGAATGTGGGCGCGGATGTGATGTCGCGGGGCGGTCCTCATCCCGACAAGTGGAGACTACGTCCAGACATAGTCAGAGAGGTCTGGGACCGATTCGGGGAGGCCACGGTGGACCTGTTTGCAAGCAGACAGTCTCACCAGTGCCCCTTATGGTTCTCGGTCAGTCGGGGGGACAATCCTCCCCTGGGGGTGGATGCCTTCTCGATGTATCCATGGCCGCCCGGGATTCTGTACGCGTTCCCCCCCATACACCTGATAGCTCAGCTGTTGGAGTGGGTACGTCGGGAGCGCAGGACTTTAATCCTGATCGCGCCGGACCGGGGCATGGCTGTGTGGTTCCCGGTCCTGATCCAGCTCTTGGTAGCCCCGCCGTGGCCTGTTCCATGGTTGCCGCGGGCCCTCTCTCAGGCACACGGATCTCTGTGTCTGTTCCCTATTCTGGAGCAGCTACTGAAGGTTTGGCTGCTGAGAGGGTGAGTCTGGAGGGGATGGGTCTTAACCCTGCTGTGGTCGACACCATCCGGAACGCGCGCGCTCCGTCCACTATCGTGGTTTACGTGGTGTAAGGTTGGGGGCCTGGATCCGGTGTCCTGCCCCCTGGACGCTGTTCTTTCCTTCCTCCAGTCTATCCTGGATAGACTGTCGGCCTCGCCGGTGAGGGTATACGCCGCAGCTATATCCTCTTGTCATGTGGGTTTTGGGGGCGGTACGATGTTCAGCCACCCTCTTGTGAAACGTTTCCTGCTTGGCGCTCGGCGTCTCACACCTGTGGGACGTTCTCTGTCTCCAAGTTGGGACCTCCAACTGGTCCTGGGCCGGTTGTCGGAGGCCCCGTTTGAGCCTCTTGAGCAAGCGCCATTGGAGCAGCTGTCTTTTAAGACTGCGTTCCTTCTGGCCATCACCTCCGCTAAGCACGTGGGTGAGCTGTGTGCTCTCTCGGTGCGGCCTGAGTGCGTGTCTATTCGGGCCAGTAGCGGTGCGACTCTGAGGCCTAATCCAGTCTTCGTGCCAAAGAATATCAGGAGCTCTTTTCGCTCCAGGGATATTGTGGTTCAGGCGTTTCATCCGCCTCCTCACGCTAGTGAGTTAGAGGCGAGCCTTCATCTGTTGTGTCCTGTCCGTGCACTGCGGGTTTACCTCAGTCGGACGCAGGATCTCAGGGCTTCCGATCAGCTGTTTGTTTGTTACGGTGGCCCTCGCGCAGATAAGGCACTGTCCAAGCAGCGCCTGTCACATTGGTTGTGCGAGGGCATTGCCCTTTGCTACACGTTGGCTGGACAGGTCCCCCCTGGGGGCGTCAGGGCGCACTCGTGGAGTGGCGGCCTCTGCAGCCCTGTTAGGGGGGGCCTCGGTGGAGGCCTCCTGGTCCTCCCCGGGTCCCTTCGTTATGTTTTACCTCGTGGACATGGCTGGGGGTTCTGTCTCCCAGGCGGTTCCGAGGTCTGGGACCTCTCCTGCATCCCGCCATTTGGTGGGCTAGCAGGGGTGTGTGGGTGTGTGCCATGGGGTGCTGTGTCACACGTGGTCCCGCCTGTGCTGTGTGTTTTTCAGGGGTGTCTGGTTCCCCCTTTTTCCAACTTGGTGGAGTTGACTGCCTCCCCCCCTTCGTTAGGACGGGCGGGTGGACGGGACTCCCCTCCTCCCTGGTTGGGGCGTACGGGCCCTCAGGGGGTACACTTGTCGGGCCACGCGTCTGCTCTGCCCCATATCTCATAATGGCGAAGAGCGAGACGCGATTGGCCAGTATGATAATATAACGAAAGGTTATCCTATAACCTAGTTATATGAATACTGGCTGAGCGTCTCGCTCTTAGCGCCCTGAGGTCCCTTGGTTGGGTTTGCAAATCTTTCTGAGTAAGGTAGAGTGTGACCATGTCCGGCGTCATATAGTGGGACGCAGGGGCGTGGCCTGGTCACGTGCATGTGAGTGCATTTGTTGTTTCGTGAGCGAATTATGTGCTAGGAGATAAGAGATATCTCATAATGGCGAAGTGCGAGACGCTCAGCCAGTATTCATATAACTAGGTTATAGGATAACCTTTCGATCTGAGGGATGAGAGGAGGCAGGCTGAGGTAGATCTGAGGGATGAGAGGGTTGGTAGGGGAGAGGTCTGTGAGATATGTATAGATATTAGGGCTGACCTCGACTAGTCGAATAGTCGACTAATCGATCGAAAGGAGCCGTAGTCGACTGCCAACCTCTTAGTCTAATGCAAATTTTCTTTTAAAATTCAAAGTCGACTATACAAATCCTTAGTCGGGGACAGGCCTAATACGTATATATAGATATAGGTATAGATATATGAATCCTCTAAACACAAGTGTCTCACCAATTCCCCATCCTCCCCAGTTCTTTTCTTATACAGCAACTGGAGGCGACACAGTCGGTTACAAGCCCACACCATGTTGTAGGACATCTAGAGAGGACGGAGAGAGACAAGGGACAGGAAGTGAAACAAAGCAGCTAAGACATGGAATTGGGGTCTGGACTAATATTGAGGCTTAAGCTAAATACATTTTACTAGTGCAATCAGGGTGTGGCTATTAGGAGCTTCAGAACAGGCCACTTGCTTGGCTCCTGGTATTGTTTAATAAATAATGTTGTTTTGTTATTAATGGACTGCAATTCTGACTGTTTTCAGTTCATATTATGGCTTGATATTGTTTTGTGTCGCAATGTGATGCTCCATTAGTTTGCTACTTTTAGTTAATACAGCATTTTGACATCTTTATTTCTGACAATTGTCTTGTTGTTGTTCTTAGCTCTATTCTATTTAAAATAAATGTTTAAACATTTTTCTTATGTACCTCAGTTGCTATTGCATGTACATATATGTGTTTTATTACACATATATGTATATATGAGACTAGGTGGTGCAGTGGGCAAGGCGCTCACCTCCAATGCTGGAGATGCTGGAGTCGTTCGTACTAATACACATTGGCAGTATTAGGGGGAGGGAAACTGATGGGTGGGGATCGGACGTTGTGGACAGCGACTCCTACAGGTCGGTTGGTGCGCCTGCGCAGTAGAATCAAGAAGCGATGGGTGTCCCTCCAAAGCGCAGACCCCTGATGCTGAAAGATCGCACTGCGCAGGTGAAAGGATGCGATGGCTGCCACCTCGAGTATCGGAGGGGACTCATGCAATGTATGGCTTACACGTCCACATTACAGCCGGCTTGTGGGAGGCATGAAACAGCGTTCGAGACAGGGGAGGGTTGAATAGAAAAATAGAAAATGGGAGAAAAAGTTGATAAAAATGTATATATGTAGCCGGGCTGTATTGCCATCTCTGTGTTGTGTTAAAGTTTGACCCCTGTTAAGGGATTGCCCCGAGTGAGTCTGGAACCCCGGTCTACCCGCACCGTGGGCGACATCGCAGACCACTATACCAAGAGGTGAATTCATGCCTTTTATGGGTGGATGAGTTTTTACTTGCAGTACCGCTACGTGCCACAGTCACTTCAAAACACTTGAAGTCCATCGTGACTGTGGATATACTCACGGACCTCCGTTACATATATACATACCAACTATTCACCTGTGGTGCTTTTTTCCTATTGCTAGGTTTTTAGTGAGTTTTTCCTTACCTTTGTTGGGAAATGTCTGGGAGTGTCGCATATTTGGATTTCATGGTGGATTTTTGTTCTTGATTTATTGTGATGTTTCTTCTTGACTTGTTTAAAGAAGACTTGTACATGGGGGCATTACCTTGTGATTTCTGGCTTTACAAATACATTTGATTTGATTTGATTTGATTTGTTTATATATTATTTCAAACTTGTTACAACTTTATGACCTCTACATGTTTAGTAGAGGTTTGTTGTAATTTGTTAGTGATTGTTACACTACTTTAAGACCTGTACATGTTTAGTAGAGGTTTGTTGTCATCTGTTACACTACTTTAAGACCTGTACATGTTTAGTAGAGGTTTGTTGTCATCTGTTACACTACTTTATGACCTGTACATGTTTAGTAGAGGTTTGTTGTCATCTGTTATTCTACTTTATGACCTGTACATGTTTAGTAGAGGTTTGTTGTCATTTGTTACACTACTTTATGACCTGTACATGTTTAGTAGAGGTTTGTTGTCATTTGTTACACTACTTTATGACCTGTACATGTTTAGTAGAGGTTTGTTGTCATTTGTTACACTACTTTATGACCTCTACATGTTTAGTAGAGGTTTGTTGTAATTTGTTACACTACTTTATGACCTGTACATGTTTAGTAGAGGTTTGTTGTAATTTGTTACACTACTTTATGACCTGTACATGTTTAGTAGAGGTTTGTTGTAATTTGTTACACTACTTTATGACCTGTACATGTTTAGTAGAGGTTTGTTGTCATCTGACAACTGTCACCAACCTCACTAATCTATAAATCCTATCCCTATAGTGGGTGACATAATTTATAGGCATGTTGTGGCCTCAACCCTTAAATCCTTGGACCCTGTCTCTCACTCTGCCCTCAGATTCATCGCTAATGATAGATGCAACACTCATCACTGTGTCCTTTATGAGAAGGTTGGTTGGTCCTCTCTGACGTAGAGGTGCAACAAACACTGGTATTTGTTCATTTTTAAGGCCCTTATTGGTAAGCTACCTCCTTATACTACATCATTATTGGTAAGCTACCTCCTTATACTACATCATTATTGGTAAGCTACCTCCTTATACTACATCATTATTGGTAAGCTACCTCCTTATACTACATCATTATTGTAAGCTACCTCCTTATACTACATCATTATTGGTAAGCTACCTCCTTATACTACATCATTATTGGTAAGCTACCTCCTTATACTACATCATTATTGGTAAGCTACCTCCTTATACTACATCATTATTGGTAAGCTACCTCCTTATACTACATCATTATTGGAATGAAATGTTGGTACCTATGGAACCCATTCTAGTGACTGGCTGGTCCTTAAGGTCCAGTTTGCTCTGAACAGGGTACATCTGCATTTCACTATGATGCCCTTCTAGCTCATGGAATGAACTCCAACAGTCCTTAAAGCTTGAGATTCTCCCCTCTGTTGCAGAGTTTAAAACCTTGATCTCCAACCTTTGTCACTCAAGTTGTACGTGTTTTAATTGATTGTTAACCTTACTTGTCTTATTGTGTGATTGTATTATGCCTTTGTTTTTGCTTATTTCTGTATGTACACTCGACGTGACTGTAAATGAGGGAAACCTCAGTTGCCTTTCGAGTGTAAATACAGGTTTGAAATGAAATGAAATAGCGTGACAGCATGAGCCAGGACTCAGACAGGTGTGCTAGACGGCGTTGCCGGGTGGCGTGTATCGCTTCCGCAACGGAATTCGGTTTCCGGGTTCCTCTGATTGGCCGCGACCCCCACGTGACCCGCCCCCCTATCCACCGCTCTGCCGCTGCCGCGCGCGGCAGAGCAAGCAGCCGCGGACTCGCTCGCTTCCTCAATTTATACGCATGGAAGTATTGACTGAATGAATGAATGAATGAATGAATGAATGAATGAAAACTTTATTTAACAGATTGCAGAATGGGTACAATACAGTACAATCAGAGGAACCCGGAAACCGAATTCCGTTGCGGAAGCGATACACGCTGCCGGGTGCTGTAGCGGTCGTCCTGGTAACTCTGTGGCTCACCTTCCACTTCCTCCTGGCGTTGAACTTCTTGAAGCTCTTCATGTTGATGGACGACCTGCTTCGGTTGGCCGCTTGCTTCCGTGTCAGAGGCTGAAACACAGGGAGGGAGGAGTCAGAGGCTGAAACACAGGGAGGGGTGGAGTCAGAGGCTGAAACACAGGGAGGGAGGAGTCAGAGGCTGAAACACAGGGAGGGGGGAGTCAGAGGCTGAAACACAGGGAGGGAGGAGTCAGAGGCTGAAACACAGGGGGGGAGGAGTCAGAGGCTGAAACACAGGGAGGGGAGGAGTCAGAGGCTGAAACACAGGGGGGGAGGAGTCAGAGGCTGAAACACAGGGAGGGGAGGAGTCAGAGGCTGAAACACAGGGAGGGAGGAGTCAGAGGCTGAAACACAGAGGGGGAGGAGTCAGAGGCTGAAACACAGGGAGGGGAGGAGTCAGAGGTTGAAACACAGGGAGGGAGGAGTCAGAGGCTGAAACACAGGGAGGGGAGGAGTCAAAGGCTGAAACACAGGGAGGGAGGAGTCAGAGGCTGAAACACAGGGAGGGGAGGAGTCAGAGGCTGAAACACATGGAGGGAGGAGTCAGAGGCTGAAACACAGGGAGGGAGGAGTCAGAGGCTGAAACACAGGGGGGGAGGAGTCAGAGGCTGAAACACAGGGAGGGAGGAGTCAGAGGCTGAAACACAGGGGGGGAGGAGTCAGAGGCTGAAACACAGGGAGGGAGGAGTCAGAGGCTGAAACACAGTGAGGGAGGAGTCAGAGGCTGAAACACAGGGAGGGGGAGTCAGAGGCTGAAACACAGGGAGGGGAGGAGTCAGAGGCTGAAACACAGGGAGGGGAGGAGTCACTGCTGTCTGGGTCCAGTCAGTCCAAGCAGCGCTTGTTACATACAGGAAGCACAACATGTTAGCATTTGTTAGCGTTATGAGGTCATTGGGGGACAGGAAGAGACAACTCAATGTGACCATATTGCCACACATTCCAACATGTTCTGCTTCACCCAGCAGGCCTAGTGTGACGCCAACACATGCCAACATGTTCTAGCACTAGCATAACCAATGACAATCTCCTCACCTTGATCCATGGGTGTAGTAGACATTCATCTGCTGTCATTCTCTCTCTGTGAAAGAATACACCATGTTTACCATTAGTACAATATAATAAACCACAGCAGTGATATAACACTTCACCAGGTTCAAACCACACTATACTATAGACTGTGTGATGTTTTGTAATAAAAACAATAAATAAAATCCACTGCCTATGGATAAAAACATGGCCTGGGATATGAAAGCTGCTCTATGTAAGTGGTTCTCGTCCTTTTTAGGATGAGGAACCTAACTTGATATCAATTAAGCTTTTTAAACAGGTTATACCAAGAGCTTGATGTAGAGCAGGAGGAATCCTAATTCTAAATATGGTATTTTCATGGAAAACAGTGCAGCTGCAACAGATAGCACTTTACTCAAGTAGAAAGAGTTGTCACTGTTAAGCCAGTTACAGACCACCTGAATGTAGAAGGTAAGATGTTCTTTAGTATAGTGACACTGAGGCTAGCAAACTACCTAGAAAGAAATTGTTTAATAGAAAGCAGGAATCCCATCCCAGGGTTAGAACACACAAGTATGATATGGCACCAGATCCAATCGCGTGTATCGCTTCCGCAACGGAATTCGGTTTCCGGGTTCCTCTGATTGGCCGCGACCCCCACGTGACCCGCCCCCCTATCCACCGCTCTGGCTCTGCCACTGCCGCGCGCGGCAGACAGAGCGAGCGGCCGGGGACTCGCTTGCTTCCTCAATTTATACGCATGGAAGTATTGACTGAATGAATGAATGAATGAAAACTTTATTTAACAGATTGCAGAATGGGTACAATACAGTACGGCTCAATACACACAATTGTTAAGGGGATGCAGACCTGAGAAAGGCGTTCGTCTTGTTTACATCAGGGTCCCCCATTTTCAATTCATATAGAACGACTACGCCGTAACAAATCATTAAAAAAATATACCGTTAACTGGAATATGTTGTGCCTTTACACATATGTTGGATTATGTAATTGGTTTGTCATGACAAACAAATAAAAAAATCGCGATTTACCCGCTGGCTACTACAACAACACAACACTGCATGTAGTCTGCATGTAGTCAGAGCCAGAGCTCAGTTGGGGGTATGCATCAGACAAATCGGATGCAGGGATTCGGCTCCCATCAGGCGGGCAAGAACTGCGGGTTTTCAGCCTCTCCCCTCTCTCCTGGAGCTTAAGGGGGAGCTTAGTATTCCTGCCGTGGAGGAGGTGGCTACAACAACATCAACACACAGTGACTACATGCAGTCACTGTGTGTTGTAGTAGCCAGCGGGTAAATCGCGATTTTTTTTATTTGTTTGTCATGACAAACCAATTACATAATCCAACATATGTGTAAAGGCACAACATATTCCAGTTAACGGTATATTTTTGTCACTGTAGTCACTGTGTGTTGATGTTGTAGCCACCTCCTCCGCAGCAGGAATACTAAGCTCCCCCTTAAGCTCCAGGAGAGAGGGGAGAGGCTGAAAACCCACAGTTCTTGCCCGCCTGATGGGAGCCGAATCCCCGCATCCGATTTGTCTGATGCATACCCCCAACTGAGCTCTGGCTCTGACTACATGCAGTCACTGAGTGTTGTGTTGTTGTAGTAGCCAGCGGGTAAATCGCGATTTTTTTATTTGTTTGTCATGACAAACCAATTACATAATCCAACATATGTGTAAAGGCACAACATATTCCAGTTAACGGTATATTTTTTTAATGATTTGTTACGGCGTAGTCGTTCTATATGAATTGAAAATGGGGGACCCTGATATAAACAAGACGAACGCCTTTCTCAGGTCTGCATCCCCTTAACAATTGTGTGTATTGAGCCGTACTGTATTGTACCCATTCTGCAATCTGTTAAATAAAGTTTTCATTCATTCATTCTTTCAGTCAATACTTCCATGCGTATAAATTGAGGAAGCGAGCGAGTCCGCGGCCGCTCGCTCTGTCTGCCGCGCGCGGCAGCGGCAGAGCCAGAGCGGTGGATAGGGGGGCGGGTCACGTGGGGGTCGCGGCCAATCAGAGGAACCCGGAAACCGAATTCTGTTGCGGAAGCGATACACGCGATCCAATCAGCCGAGAGAGAGAGAGAGAGAGAGAGAGAGAGAGAGAGAGAGAGAGAGAGAGAGAGAGAGAGAGAGAGAGAGAGAGAGAGAGAGAGAGAGAGAGAGAGAGAGAGAGAGAGAGAGAGAGAGAGAGAGAGAGAGAGAGAGAGAGAGAGAGAGAGAGAGAGAGAGAGAGAGAGAGAGAGAGAGAGAACTTACATAGGGTCTTTCAGTAGCAACTTCTCTATAAAGTCCTTGGCCATGCAGCTGGTGTCTTTGAAATACTCCTCCTCAAACTCGTAGATCATTGCCACAATATTCCTGAGTGTCTCATCGTCATTGTCTCCTTGGAACGGAGAAATACCACTCAATCTGAGAACGAGGGGAGACAAAGTGTAGCACAGTAAGCATCCTAAAGCTTGCTAAGCTTTAGCAAGTCGGTGTAAAGGCCCAATACTTAATAACTGACTATAATGTAATAATAATTGACCATAATGTAATACAATTTCATTAAACAAGCCCAAGAATCCACAAACAAATGGAATAACTTAAAAATGACTTTATTTATTACAGGCTTGGTCAGTATTTTTGGCTAAATGGTACATTTATATAACAGCTTTTATCCAAAGCGCTTTACAATTTGTTCCTCACATTTTACCCATTGCGCAGTGATTGATTGAATGAAAGTTTTATTAACAGATTGCAGAATGGGTACAATACAGTACGGCTCAATACACACAATTGTTAAGGGGATGCAGACCAGAGAAAGACTTTCGTCTTGTTTACATCAGGGTCCCCCATTTTAAATTCATAATGAATTGTAAGGGTGCAATTAGCACCGTGCAATCCATTCTTTGTGGATCTAGCCCCCAGGGTCTCTGTTCTCGCACCTTAACAAAATGTGGATAAACAGTATTGTGTTTTACTCTACCTCTGGTAGCGGATCCCTTCTACTAGCTTACAGGGAGATGTACTACTAGTACTCTACCTCTGGTAGCGGATCCCTCCTACTAGCTTACAGGGAGATGTACTACTAGTACTCTACCTCTGGTAGGGGATCCCTCCTACTAGCTTACAGGGAGATGTACTACTCTACCTCTGGTAGGGGATCCCTCCTACTAGCTTACAGGGAGATGTACTACTCTACCTCTGGTAGCGGACCCCTCCTACTAGGTTACAAGAAGATGTACTACTCTACCTCTGGTAGTGGATCCCTCCTACTAGGTTACATGAAGATGTACTACTCTACCTCTGGTAGCGGATCCCTCCTACTAGCTTACAGGGAGATGTACTACTCTACCTCTGGTAGGGGATCCCTCCTACTAGCTTACAGGGAGATGTACTACTCTACCTCTGGTAGCGGATCCCTCCTACTAGCTTACAGGGAGATGTACTACTCTACCTCTGGTAGGGGATCCCTCCTACTAGGTTACAAGAAGATGTACTACTCTACCTCTGGTAGGGGATCCCTCCTACTAGCTTACAGGGAGATGTACTACTCTACCTCTGGTAGCGGATCCCTCCATACTAGCTTACAGGGAGATGTACTACTCTACCTCTGGTAGCGGATCCCTCCTACTAGCTTACAGGGAGATGTACTACTCTACCTCTGGTAGGGGATCCCTCCTACTAGCTTACAGGGAGATGTACTACTCTACCTCTGGTAGGGGATCCCTCCTACTAGCTTACAGGGAGATGTACTACTCTACCTCTGGTAGGGGATCCCTCCTACTAGGTTACAGGGAGATGTACTACTCTACCTCTGGTAGGGGATCCCTCCTACTAGCTTACAGGGAGATGTACTACTCTACCTCTGGTAGGGGATCCCTCCTACTAGCTTACAGGGAGATGTACTACTCTACCTCTGGTAGGGGATCCCTCCTACTAGCTTACAGGAAGATGTACTACTCTACCTCTGGTAGGGGATCCCTCCTACTAGCTTACAGGGAGATGTACTACTCTACCTCTGGTAGGGGATCCCTCCTACTAGCTTACAGGGAGATGTACTACTCTACCTCTGGTAGGGGATCCCTCCTACTAGCTTACAGGGAAACGTACTTCTGGACTAACATTCCAGAAAGAATCCTTCACAGAAGTTTCTTATCTTGGATATAGTTTTCAACCGATGTGCTACAGCAGTGGCGTTGTTAGCCCTGGGCTTCCGGGGCTTTAGCCCCGGATGTTTTTTTCCTAGCCCCGGAGTTAAAAAAAATAAGAAAATAAAAAACGTTTAAACTTTTAAACATCCATTTTTAGTAAGTAGTAGTTTTCATTTGATCCTATAATTTTTTCATTCACCGATTTGTGGACTTTTTTTTTGTGTCCTGAAAGGCGCCTTATAAATAAAATGCATTATTATTATTATTATCATCCAGGAGGGAAAAGACACTTTGGATAGTAGGGACTGCATCTCTGCCTGTCCTGGCCAGGAAACACTTTGCAACTGTGATCTCCTCTGGCAGTATTTGGATATTGTAATGTGTGGCAAGGGTTTGCAGCAATTCCACTGAGAGAAACTGGTCTGAGGCTGGATAACATGCCTGTATGCCTCTCATAAGTTGTTCTCCAACTCATGAGAACCTGCTCTCAAGCTCTTGCAGCATTCTGTCGAGGACTGGATAGAACAGTCTCTGTCTCAGCTCATCTCCTGAGCTGAGGTCTGAGCTTGTGCCACAAGATGACTCAATACTGGGCGGCTACGTGGTGCAGTGGGCAAGGCGCTCACCACGAATACGGGAGACGCTGGGTTCGCCTGTTCGAGCCCAGCGCTCCACATTGCTTTCAGTTTAGCTGGTTGTCCGTACTAATACACATTGGCAGTATTAGGGGGTTGGAAACTGATGGGTGGGGATCGGGCGTTGTGGACAGCGACTCCTACAGGTCGGTTGGTGCGCCTGCGCAGTAGAATCAGGAAGCGATCGGGGTGGCGCCCCTCCAAAGCGCAGACCCCTGGCGCTGAAAGATCACGCCGCGTAGGTGAAAAGATGCGACTGCTGTTACCTCGAGTATCGGAGGGGACTCGTGCTATGTATGACTTAGTCCACATTGCAGCCGGCTTGTGGGAGGCAAGAAACAGCGTTCGAGACAGGGGAGGGTTGAATTGGATGATACGAAAATTGGGATGGGAGAAAAATTGAAAATGGGAGAAAAAGTGGATAAAAAAAAAAAGATGACTCAATACTCGTCCATCCTTTTCTGCTTCCTCCTTTGGCTGGTAGTATGTTCCTCAATCCCAAGGCCATTACATATGGCCTTTGTCCTGTCATACATGTCCACTGCCATCTCTGAGGTGCGATAACCTTTGAGTGTGTCTGTGCTTTTAAATAGTACAGATAGGTATTGAATATGTGCACTTTAACGCAGCAGCACCTGGAGCCATCCATACCCATGTCCAGTGTCCACTGACAAAGACATGCTCATGATACTGTGATAAACTATAATAAGCTTTAATCGAACCCTGGTTCATTTCCTCGGATAGTCCGGTTGGTTTGGGGTGGTGTGAAAGCTCATTCACTCTTGCAAGTGAACCCTGCTGCGGTACATTTGAGATGTGAATGCAAAGCGGACCAAAGGCAGGAAAAGACCCAAAAATCTTTTTTTATGAGAAGACCGAAACAAATGTATATAATGAAACACACAATACAGTTTTTTTTCGATTGCTTAAGCACGATTTTGAAAACAGGGCCTGGTGTTTCAAAACACTACACACAATTAGCACAACCACACACACAATTATCAGAACACCTCAGATCCTTTGCTAAATTGAACACTTGTCAAAACTATACACTAATTTATAAAAACTACATTTATGACTTAATTCTGTTTGAAACAATTACACACTGCTGTGCTTAACCTAAAACACATTTAGCAATTCTACTAAATGTGATTAGAGTACTGTAAGTGAAGTACACAGAGAATGTGCAAATATACAATAAATTCACCAAACACTACACAAGACCAATGCTGTAGACTGATATAATTATTTATTATTAAAATATAATTCATTTATCTCCATATACCCAAATCAATGATGCAGACTGATGGGAAAAAAACATTTTCTCTCCATATAACCAAATCAGTCAACATTTCAACATGGAGAATCACGACAAAACATGTTTTCATGCTACTACAGTGTGGATAACACTGTAAGCTCAGCAAATATCAGACAAACATAAAATACTGTATCCAGTACAGGTTAACATTACAGTCAAACAAAAACAAAAATAGAAAAAATTTAAATAGAGTACAGAAAATACTAGACATTATCTCTTTGCCTAGCTGGATCTGGCAAGATAATCTTTTGTTGTGATTCTCCATGTAGACATGTTGACTGATTTGGGTATATGGAGAGAAAATTTCTATTTTCATCAGTCTGCATCATTGGTTGTCTTGTGTAGTGTTTGGTGAATGTATTGTATATTTTCACGTTCTCTGTGTACAGTACTTCACTCTCCTTCCATTTTGGTTGAAGACAGGTGAACTCACCTGCTGCATTTTTATAGTGCTTAAACCTGATTGGTGTATCTACAATTAAGCAATGGTGTGTTTGTGCATCTGATGGCTGTGTTTAACCAATTGGCTCATATGTGTGGTAATTTGACATTCTGTGTCTAATGTAATGCAAGTGTGTTTAGTGTTTTGCAAATCACTGTGTGTATTGTTTTGCAAAAAGTGTGAGGCTGACTTTGTGCTTATAGTTGTGCAAATCTGGGCCTATGTTTTGCTCCTTGTGTGTAAGGTTTTGATAATTGTGTAATACTTTTGATTTGAGTGTTTATGCAATCGAAGAAAACTGTAAAGACTAGAGATTAACTGTTTATTTCTTTTGTACATAGGCTGTGTATATGTTTGTTTGTTTGTTTGTTTGTTTGTTTATTTGCTTATGTGTATGATTCTTAACTGTGTTTTTATTTGATTATTGGTGTATATATATATGTATGTATGTATGTATGTATGTATGTATGTATGTATGTATGTATGTATGTATGTATGTATGTATGTATATGTGTATATATGTATATTTGTACTCCTGTTGGGGCCTCTTGGACCAGATCAATGTTTTATCTGGCTAAATAAAGGTTAAATAAATAAATAAGAAACTGATGATTTGATCCTGTTAACTTTGAATTTTCTATGGGGATTGCCCCGATCCCTCTCATGGACCTGGACCTCACTTTAAAAACCTCGAATCTAGTTCTTCAGTATTCGTCTCTAATTACTCTAAAATTGCGTATTTGTGTGAAAAAATAAAAATAAAGGGGGGGGGGGGGGAAACCCCCCCTCCACCCCCCTGGGCTGAGGCCCCCAATGTTTTCTAACCCTAAAAACATAAAAACACCCCTGTGCTACAGTGGCTATAAAATTATTCACCCTCTTTAATGAGGTTTTAAGGTGTAACGTTACCACCGTACCACAAAACATACCCCAAACCCCACATTACTGTTGAATCTTATTACATTATCTTATTACATTAGCCAAGAATGGTCACCAGGACATTAATAAATGGTCAATAAAGTAAAATTATTCCATTGGGCAAAACGGGTTCAAGATTTGATTAAGTTATTGGATTTGTATTATGTTATAGACGTATTACATTCTATTTTATTACATTACGGGCAGTTATTGTGTTATGGTCAATTATTACCTTTTTGGGCCATTATAGTCTGTGTTTTCTAGAGGGATTAGAGAATCAACTCTCCTTCCAATGTTTAGATGCAAAACACCTCCTCACGCACGCACTCACTCACTCACTCACTCACTCACTCACTCACTCACTCACTCACTCACTCACTCACTCACTCACTCACTCACTCACTCACTCACTCACTCACTCACTCACTCACTCACTCACTCACTCACTCACTCACTCACTCACTCACTCACTCACTCACTCACTCACTCACTCACTCACTCACTCACTCACTCACTCACTCACTCACTCACTCACTCACTCACTCACTCACTCACTCACTCACTCACTCACTCACTCACTCACTCACTCACTCACTCACTCACTCACTCACTCACTCACTCACTCACTCACTCACTCACTCACTCACTCACTCACTCACTCACTCACTCACTCACTCACTCACTCACTCACTCACTCACTCACTCACTCAGTACTTAATTCACTCGTTCATGGTTAGCCAATCTGCCCCTAGTGGCAGCACACGTACATTACACGTTGTGTTAAATATAGGAGCCAGAAAGGCTTGGTGACACATTGTGTCCTTGTCTCATTTATGGAGACAGTAAGACGGAGAGACAGTAAGACAGAGGAGAAAATGACCTGGTGGGATTTGATCATATAGAGAAAATGACCTGGTGGGATTTGATCATATAGTCCCTGAGTGTCTCAATCTCTAGTCCATTTCTCGGCTCATAATGCATAGACTGTATCAATAAAAACAATATGGATACTCACAGTATGTAGGTTATAATACCAATACTCCTGCAAAAAAGTATAGAAAAAAGGAAACAAGTATAAACATTTCATGCTTATTTTATGCCTTATGTCTGCAGTTTATGCATTGCTCTTGATAATTAATACTGTATTTAGGTAGTTCAATATGAAAAGGTATACTGTATATGGTTAGGTAATTCAATATGAAATTGTCTATATAGTTAGGTAGTTCAATATGAAATGGTCTATATAGTTAGGTAGTTCAATATGAAATGGTCTATATAGTTAGGTAGTTCAATATGAAATGGTCTATATAGTTAGGTAGTTCAATATGAAATGGTCTATATAGTTAGGTAGTTCAATATGAAATGGTCTATATAGTTAGGTAGTTCAATATAAAATGGTCTATATAGTTAGGTAGTTCTATATGAAATGGTCTATAATATGGTTAGGTAGTTCAATATGAAATGGTCTATGGTTAGGTAGTTCAATATGAAATGGTCTATATAGTTAGGTAGTTCAATATGAAATGGTCTATAGTTAGGTAGTTCAATATGAAATGGTCTATATAGTTAGGTAGTTCAATATGAAAGTTACCACATGTCAGAGGCCTCACTTAGGGCTTCGTAGTTGATCACCTCTGGGGCTGAAGGAGAGAGAGACACATTATAACTTACAGAGCCCCAGTACAGACAGCAAAACAGAGAAGAGGAGGCAAACATGGTAATACAACTGTGATACTTCTACTACACTACAACACATTAGTAGCCTGCATGTTATGGTTTTGATTGATTGATTGAAAACTTTATTAACAGATTGCAGAATGGGTACAGTACAGTACAGCTCAATACATACAATTGTTAAGGGGATGCAGACCAGAGAAAGACTTTTGTCTTGTTTACATCAGGGTCCCCCATTTTCAATTCATCGTAACATATATGACATACATGACATACAGATAGACAGTACTGATACATCTATACATTTATGACATACCAGATTTGCAATTACAGTACTGTTTGTGATACAAAAAGAGTCCAGAAAAAAAAGAGTATATACATTTGACGTAGAAACTGTACATTGGATTGGGTAGGTGGGGGTGGGGGGGGACTGTACATTGTAGGTGGGGGGGGGGGGGGGGGGGGTTGGGTAGGAGTGGGGGGGGGGGGGGGTAGGAGGGGTGGGGGGGGGGCACTGTACAACTGTACAAACAAAACTGTACATTGGATTATTGACAAGACCATACTTGGTCATTTACTGTACATTGGAGGGGGTTGTGTTCGGACATTTACAGGGGCCAGTTTCGAGTTGCAGTCTCCCTTAGGTGTTTTTTTGAGAGTGTTTTTGAAAGTGGGTAGTGATTCACATTCCTTTACAGCTCTGGGTAGGGCGTTCCTGGTGTGGATTAGCACTCTCCTACCTCCATTTGCTGCCTGTCTGAAGCTTCCCAGTTCACTCAGAATGCCACATTTTACGAATTTACATACAGTATGTTCTGCCTGTGCCCCAGGACAGTTCAGTCAGTATGTTCTTCCTGTGCCCCAGGACAGTTCAGTCAGTATGTTCTTCTTCCTGTGCCCCAGGACAGTTCAGTCAGTATGTTCTTCCTGTGCCCCAGGACAGTTCAGTCAGTATGTTCTTCTTCCTGTGCCCCAGGACAGTTCAGTCAGTATGTTCTTCCTGTGCCCCAGGACAGTTCAGTCAGTATGTTCTTCCTGTGCCCCAGGACAGTTCAGTCAGTATGTTCTTCCTGTGACCCAGGACAGTTGACATACTGACTGAACTGTCCTGGGGCACAGGAAGAACATACTGAACTGAACATATGTAAATTCGTAAAATGTGGCATTCTGAGTGAACTGGGAAGCTTCAGACAGGTGCCAATATTTCCGCTCATGTCTGAGAGGCAGTATGATGCACAGCTTTGCACACATCAGTCTCCCACACAGAAGCTAGGAAAGGTGATTGACTAGTTGAGCTGAAACACCTTGAAGCATTGTAGTAACTTCAGGTTTCCTGAGTAGTTTGATTCCTTTCTGCAACCTGGACACACTGTTTCAACATGCGATGTATCGCTCTACCATGCCATTTGCTTGAGGGTTATACACACTTGTCCTTATGTGTTTGATAGCTCTCTCTTTCAGAAACATGGTGTAGGCAGAGGTGAGGTGAATTGTGGGTCGGTCAAACCTATACACTGGTCCCCTTTGTGGTTAAAACAGATGACAACCAGAACAAGGACACACAGTGTCATAAATGCGAAGCATTCTCGTATATATTGAACTGGTCTCACTGGTGTCATTCCTGTCTCTCTCCTCCAAATCACCAAAGCCAATAGCGAAACATGACTCAGAATGTCAGTAACTTAAATACTTGGCTAACGTTGCTACAGTACAAATATCTATGTCAGTAAAAATATTATGGTGTTCAACCTAATGTCATGTCTTCCTACCAGGAGCTCATGCCGTGGTCTCTGGGTAACCTGTGTCGTCGATGTTGTGTGGAAGTGTGATTGACGTGGATGTCAACCGGTGATGCCTGTGGGAGGCCACTAGGGGGTGTCTAGAAGCAGGACTTTCACTTGCCGATGTACTGTGGGGTCCCACTGAGGCACCGGTACTCCTGGCCCGGGGTGAGGCGGTACGCCAGTCCAAAGTCGATGATCTTGATGTGAGGGTGTGGAACACTCCTGTCAGCCAGCATGATGTTCTCTGGCTAGGTACAAGAAGTCATTAGATGCCAGTGTAAACCCATGGGGATTCGAGCTTGATTGATTGATTGATTGAAAACTTTATTAACAGATTGCAGAATGGGTACAATACAGTACAGCTCAATACACACAATTGTTAAGGGGATGCAGACCAGAGAAAGACTTTTGTCTTGTTTACATCAGGGTCCCCCATTTTCAATTCATCAGGACATATATGACATACATGACCTACAGATATACAGTACTGCTACATCTATACATTTATGACAACAACATTGTGATACAAAAAGAGTCCAGAAAAGAGTATATACATTTGACGTAAAAACTGTACATTGGGGGAGGTTGGGTAGGTGGGGTGGGTCGGGGAGGGCTGTACATTGGAGGTGGTTCAGTGGGTGGGGTGGGGCAGGAGGGGTGGGGGGGGGGAACACTGTACAACTGTACAAGCAAAACTGTACATTGGAATATTGACAACAACCATACTTGGTCATTTACTGTACATTGGAGGGGGTTGGGTTAGGACATTTACATGGGCCAGTTTCAAATTGCAGTCTCCCGTAGGTGTTCTTTGAGAGTGTTTTTGAAAGTGGGTAGTGATTCACATTCCTTTACAGCTTTGGGTAGGGCGTTCCACATTGATGTGGCATAATTGCGAAACGTGTTTAGTCCCTTGTTTGAGCCGAATCTGGGTTTAACATGATTTGTGTTTGAGCTTCCCCTACCACAATCACTGAAACAGGTCCTAACTGAACACAATCACTGAAACAGGTCCTAACTGAACCACAATCACTGAAACAGGTCTGAACCACAATCACTGAAACAGGTCCTAACTGATCACAATCACTGAAACTGGTCCTAACTGATTACAATCACTGAAACAGGTCCTAACTGAACACAATCACTGAAACAGGTCCTAACTGAACCACAATCACTGAAACAGGTCCTAACTGAACACAATCACTGAAACAGGTCCTAACTGAACCACAATCACTGAAACAGGTCCTAACTGAACACAATCACTGAAACAGGTCCTAACTGAAGCTTCAGTCCATGAAATTCAAAACATTGTGTGTGTGTGTGTGTGTGTGTGTGTGTGTGTGTGTGTGTGTGTGTGTGTGTGTGTGTGTGTGTGTGTGTGTGTGTGTGTGTGTGTGTGTGTGTGTTTGTGCGCGCGTGTGCGTGTGTGTACATAGAAATACATTACCTTGAGGTCAAAGTGTGCGATATGTTTGCTGTGCATGAAACTAGTTGCCTTGAGGATTTGCTTGAGGAAGTCAATGGCCTCCTCCTCTGACAGATCCTCCTTTGTTGCAATGAAGTCAAACAGCTCCCCTCCACTGATCCTGGAACAGATGAGGAGAGGTGCACCAGAACGAAAGATGAGGAAGGAGGAAAGGACAGGAGGGGAGGAGTGAGATTCCTATAGCTTGAACATGGAGTGAGATTCCTATAGGTTAGACAGTGACTTATCAGTTAGAGTAGTCATCTGGTAATCAGAAGATTATGGTTAGACAGTGGCTCAGGAGTAGAGCAGTCGTCTGGTAATCTGAAGATTATGGTTAGACAGTGGCTCAGGAGTAGAGCCGTCGTCTGGTAATCAGAAGGTTAGGGTTAGACAGTGTGTCAGGAGGTAGAGAGCAGTCGCCTGGTAATCAGAAGGTTAGAGTTAGACAGTGTCTCAGGAGGTAGAGCGGTCGTCTGGTAATCAGAAGGTTAGGGTTAGACAGTGACTCAGGAGGTAGAGCGGTCATCTGGTAATCAGAAGGTTAGGGTTAGACAGTATCTCAGGAGGTAGAGCGGTCGTCTGGTAATCAGAAGGTTAGGGTTAGACAGTGACTCAGGAGGTAGAGCGGTCGTCTGGTAATCAGAAGGTTAGGGTTAGACAGTGTGTCAGGAGGTAGAGCAGTCGTCTGGTAATCAGAAGGTTAGGGTTAGACAGTGTCTCAGGAGGTAGAGCAGGTCGTCTGGTAATCAGAAGGTTAGGGTTAGACAGTATCTCAGGATGTAGAGCAGTCGTCTGGTAATCAGAAGGTTAGTGTTAGACAGTGACTCAGGAGGTAGAGCGGTCGTCTGGTAATCAGAAGGTTAGGGTTAGACAGTGTGTCAGGAGGTAGAGCGGTCGTCTGGTAATCAGAAGGTTAGTGTTAGACAGTGTGTCAGGAGGTAGAGCGGTCGTCTGGTAATCAGAAGGTTAGGGTTAGACAGTGACTCAGGAGGTAGAGCGGTCGTCTGGTAATCAGAAGGTTAGGGTTAGACAGTGACTCAGGAGGTAGAGCGGTCGTCTGGTAATCAGAAGGTTAGGGTTAGACAGTGACTCAGGCGGTAGAGCGGTCATCTGGTAATCAGAAGGTTAGGGTTAGACAGTGATTCAGGAGGTAGAGCGGTCGTCTGGTAATCAGAAGGTTAGGGTTAGACAGTGACTCAGGCGGTAGAGCGGTCGTCTGGTAATCTGAAGGTTCCCAGTTCGATTCCAGCTCCTCCCAGCAGAGTGCCGAAGTGTCCTTGAGCAAGACACTTAACCCCTAACTGCTCTTAATGAGCAGGCCGGCACCTTGCATGGTTGCTTTCGCCGTTGGTGAGTGAATGTGAGGCATAAGTTGTAAAGCGTTTTGGATAAAAACGACATAAATCCAGTCCATTTACCATCCAGTCCATTTACCATGCAGTCCATTTACCATGCAGTCCATTTACCATGCAGTTAATTTGGGATGCCACTATTTATTTGAATGAAAGAGGCAATCCTGAAAGAAATGATGCCATAGAAACGTATCAACAACCCTAACCGCCTTCCCCTCGCTCTCTCTTTTATTTTGATCTTTTAGCCCTTTTACTACCACACTACAGAAGGTTAACCTTTCACTACCACACTACGGATGTTAACCCTTTGTCGTGTGGCAGTGAAAGGGTTAACCTTCTGTATCGTCGCAGTGAAAGGGTTAACCCTTTGTCGTGTGGCAGTGAAAGGGTACATGTAACTGAGGGGTACAATTCCCTGACTGTATTACTAGATATGATACTTACTACCACTACCTTTGTACTTAATATTCGGCCACCCAGTACACGGCATAAATATATTATGATGAACACTGTCACGTAGATGAAACGGATCCAACACAAATGTACGAATTAGAAATAGGTCTTTATTTCTACACAGCGATGGTGTGTAGAGCAAGCACTTAATCAAATCAATCATATTTATGAATGGGAATTAGTATGCACTTTTATGGCAAGAGTATTCGTCGGTATATCAATAGAGAATGTCCAATCTCTGAAGGCGCAGGTGGTACATATACGACCTGGAATAGTTTAAGGAATAACAGCAATGATACTTTAATGATTATAGACTGGATACACTAGGGGGGGTTAATCCGGTCGCTTGTAAGCCGACAGGAGTAGGAAGGGGGGGGGGTAGAATCCGGCTGCCTCATCCGGCCAAGGGTATCCCAGGTGAACCCACTGTAGTGCCGTTCAATGCGCCGGCGATCCTTGGACCACAGATGAAAGCAGGTGGACTCTTTGTGGGCCGGCGTCCTCCGGTCCACGGAGGAGAGACGTGAAGCGACCTCGTCTTGCAGAGCGTCTCCTCACCTTGCGTCCTCTCCAGGGGGGGGGGTTCCAACACACGGCAGTGTCGGGGGTCTTTATCCATGGAATAATCAACGTATACAAAGCATAATCCGTGCCGGGGAAGGCGGGCTGTCGTCGGTAGAATAATCCGGTATACAGGTCCACTCGCTCGTCGGCTCTGGGGCTCCTCGGGTGCAGCTTCACGTGGGGTCAACCACCCTGGATAAGCAGCCAGTTCTCTGCCCGAAACGATGGGGTACTGACTACGGTAGTATTCTCACCGCACGAAGCACTATATATTAACAGACTATTATTAGCTTAATAGACTACGTCCAACTCGACGATATAGTGCCAAATATGACTATTCAAATATTAATATACACGATGTCTCAATACCGATGGTAAGCCGAACTTGGCCTTACTCCCACACGTGGCGTCGCGGGGAGGCTTTACGTCTGTGACTCTATTGGAGGGTAAGAAACTGGACTGAAAAGGAAGTCCTACTTTAGTAGCGCAGTATATATACGCACTATGAACAAATAGTCCCATTAGTGGTGCGGTAGCCAGATTCCTACGCGGAACTAGGACTTGTTCGTACATGTTGAGCGGTACGTTTGAACTGGGTCTGGGAGGTATGGCAGCCTGGCACCAAGGTCTCGACCAATAGTAGAATGGAGACTATTATGGGATGTTCAGTAGGCTAGAATGGATATTCAATGCATATTGTACAAGGAATATACAAGGGATATCAAGGAATATTAGAGAATATACAAATACAATTAAATATATATATATAAATAAATATATATATTCGGTTTAATCTGGCCCTTCACAACAGTACATTTAATTCACGTATTTGTTTATTTTTCTGAGCACAATTTAAACTCATGTCCATTATTTGTATGTATGAATATATAGGTGTTTCTGGAATCACTTATTGTGTTGAGGTGTGCTGTGTAAAATCCAATAAAAATCCATTTGAATAACTGTCCATCCTCTCTTCCACCCCGTCACTCACAGCTCCACAATGAGCACCACCTCGGCCCGGCTCTCGAACACGTCTCGCAGGGCCATGACGTGGGGGTGTTGCAGGGCCTGGAGGATCTCCACCTCGCGCTCCACACTCTGCCTCTGCAGCCCCAGCCTGCTGCTGCTGCCGTTACGCCGCAGCTTCAGGAACTTCCCCGCCCAGCGCACACCCGTGGAGCGTTCCAGCAGCGCGCGCACCTGCCCATAGTGGCCACTAGAGGGAGGGAGGGAGAGAGGAAGGAGGCGGGGAAATGAAGTTACGATAAGAGACCCGTTTACCGTTTGTTAACAATGATGCATCGGAACTCTTGAAACCAAATCTCGCTGCAACAGACCTATTTTTTCCCCATGCCTTCGTTGTGGAAAAGGTGATCATAACAACAACAACAAAGGTCATCTTTGTTTTCGTAAATATAACAATATAATAATACTATATAAACATCTTCATCAGCAGCCAACTGACAGAAACTCCTTGTTTACCCACACCTTAATGTATTTGTATTTCTCAGTTAATCCACATGAGCTTCAGATGAGAAGCTTTGACTGATTTAATAAAGGATATTATTATTCATAATCAAAAGAAAAAAGAACACTCACCTTCCCAGCGGTTCTCTGATCTCATAGTAATCTTCTACATTCTGGAGTTTAAACAGAGCCATCCTCTCTCCTGTCTGCAGCTACGGCGATCTGCAGGGAGGAATGTGGAATGAAGAAACAAATAAACATGTATTTCATGCAAAATTACATTGAAGGCTGCCTAGTTTTGTTCTACACTGTAGTGGTTTGTTCACTAGTTCTGTGTTCTACACTGTAGTTGTTTGTTCACTAGTTCTGTGTTTTACACTGTAGTGGTTTGTTCACTAGTTCTGTGTTCTACACTGTAGTGGTTTGTTCACTAGTTATATGGTTTCAACTGTAGTGACACACCACCATGATACACCACCATGATACACCACCATGATACACCATGATACACCATGATACACCACCATGATACACCACCATGATACACCACCATGATACACCACCATGATACACCATGATACACCACCATGATACACCATGATACACCACCATGATACACCATGATACACCACCATGATACACCACCATGATACACCATGATACACCACCATGATACACCATGATACACCACCATGATACACCACCATGATACACCATGATACACCACCATGATACACCATGATACACCACCATGATACACCATGATACACCACCATGATACACCACCATGATACACCATGATATACACCATGATACACCACCATGATACACCATGATACACCATGATACACCACTGTTGGTGACAGGTATACACAACTCGGGTTGTTAGGGTCACATCATTCACAAATGGGTCACGTGGTGTCGTAGTAGTAAAGTCAGCTGTTCACCGGCGGGTTTCTGGGACGGTAATGATGAGGGAGTGAACGGGGAAGTCACACTTTGCTGACCGCACGCACGCTACACTATGATAAATCAAACCGTGACTCACTTTATTTTTGATACTATATTATGAACTGTTTTTAACTTCAATAAACTAACCAAACACAGTATTCTAGAGCAGTGATTATGTGGCGAGCGGCGCGTCTGGCAGGTATCATTATTTCCCCGTGTTAGTCTCTCGGTGACTACAGTATGTTTGGACAGTCGCCATACATTTGTCAGCAAAACGAGACACTGAACGAAGGATTGGAGCCACGAAAGGTCCCGATAAGTCAGACATTATTGGACGAGGAGCAAAGGAGCAACGCGCGCACGCACAAAGGACCGGACCGAGCCAGCATACATCAACGGATTTGCCGTAATGTAACCCGACCCGTTGCGCAGTGTGGACCCATGTTGGTTCGTTTGGAACAATTTTGAGCTGGTTCTACCGCTGAGTGGAAAACTGTTATTATGCTGCTGAACACGCTGTGGATGTGTGTGCGCGGCCCGCCGGGCCAAACTTCTATCATGTGTGTGACAACAAACAATTAACGTGCGCTGCACTGCACTGCTCTCTTGCTGTGGCTGATATATGTGGCGGGTTTTGCAAATGTATTGAATATTGGAATTGGATTCTCATAACTTGTGATAACTTTCTTGTGCATTCAAAATGAGTGGTTCAAATGTTGGGAAACAGGACAAAGAAAAGAGAAAAATAACTCTCACTGCAAAAGCTCTTGCAAATAAAGTCGAATCACTCCAAAAGAAATGCAAAGGGAAAGTGGAGGAAATAAAACATCTGATAACCTCTGTCAAATAGCTCATGAAAAATGAGCAAAATGTTGCACTGGTTAAAGCACAACTTGACGTTTTGATGCAAGTATCTGACAATGCTAATGAACTTCATAACTATTTGATGCCTCTTATTCCACATGATGAACAAGAACAAAATGACTGGTTCTCAAAGGTCAATAAACATAAAGATGGATTCATTAACGATGTTAATGCCTGGTTTTCAGTAACCAAAGGAAACACACCTCGGTTAGAGGCTCATAACAGGCCTACTGGAATGCAGCAGCATGAGGTTGCAGAGGAGGAAAATGGAGAACATGGGAGTGTGGGAAATGTGGAAGTGACGGGGCCTCAGTCGCACAGTATTCGTTATGCTCAAGAGGATGTTCGACCAGAGGACAGCATAT